>NW_020229393.1:0-179912 GCF_003227725.1 Camponotus floridanus
ATAATTGGAGCAAGGTAAATAAATAATAAATAATATAATAATATATACAGGGTCTACCAAAAGTGTGGAAACCCCTAAATATCTCGGAAAATATACGTTTTACAGAAAAGTGTTTCCAACAAAAGTTGTAGGGTTTAAGAAGATCTATATACTGATTCTATCAGTTTGACCTTGGATGGCGTCGTCAAGGTTAGGTCAAGGTCACATTGACTTTTTTAAATGAACACCCCCTACATTTGATTGCATATTCTTAATAGCTTAATTCAAGAGCTTTCCAAAACACTATAATAATGTTCATTTTTATTAAGTACTTTGCGAGTTATGAGGGTTGAATGATAGAGTAGCGCCGGTATTAACATTATCCAAGGTGTACTACATGGAGGTTACTCGCTCGGATTTGCATCTGTTGTGTGTGTGATCCAGCTAACTAAGGCAAGATCGATTCCTCAACATATCCTCATATTTCGCTGAAGTCAAATTGCCAAAAAAATTGCTCCATAAAACGTGTATGAAACGTCTCGTTAGTTCCTTCATTTACCGCTATGTGACGCACTACATGCAGTCTAACTCGCATTTAAAATTCAACTAAGAATGTATAAAGCTATCAAAGAACGAGCACCTTCTAACTTCAGCTTTGAGCAAGCAGAAATTAATTGTTATCGTCCAAATACAACGTACGATTAATTAAAATTAAACGTTTTAAAAATGGCTGGCGACTTGTCGGAACGTGAAAGAATCACTATCCTCATGATGCGTGGATGGGGTGATAACGAAAGATCGTTCTCTGATGTCGTTCGATTATTTAATGACACGTATCCGAACCGTCGAATTAATAAGTCCACTGTGTTAAAAACAATAGAACGTTTTAGACAAACTGGTAGCGTAAGAAATCGCTCTAAGTCAGGAAGACCATTGTCTGCAACCAACGAAGAAAAACAACTTGATGTTCTGCAGACATTTATTGAAGATCCCAATTCTAGTGTTCAGAGAGTCGCTCAAACTCACGATATTGCTCCCATGTCGGTTTGGAGAATTTTAAAGAAGAACAAGTTCCATCCATATAAATTGCAATACGTTCAAGAATTGCAAAACGGAGATGAGGAGCGTCGTATACATTTCTGTGAAAGAATGATGGCACTAATAGATGTCCGGCCCATCTTCCCTTATCAAATTGTTTTCACAGACGAGGCAACTTTTACCTTAACGGGAGAAGTTAATAATCAAAATTTTCGTTTCTGGTCAGATGAGAATCCGAATTGGGTGCGGGAAACTCACACACAACATCCACAAAAAATAAATGTATGGTGCGGAATAATAGATGGCTATTTAATAGGGCCGTTTTTTTTTGAAGAATATTTGAACGCTCAAAGGTATGAGAGATTACTTGTTGATCAAATAATTCCAGCCATACAGAATACTTTTCCAAATAATTTCCAAGAAATATGGTTTCAGCATGATGGAGCTCCTGCTCATTTTGGTGCAGGACCACGTCGTATTTTAAATGAGACTTTTCCGCTACGGTGGATAGGAAGAAGGAACGGAAATGAGGGAGGAGAGGATTGGCCACCTCGGTCACCAGATCTAACTCCTCTTGATTATTATCTATGGGGATATCTGAAGAGTAAGGTTTACAGAACAAAACCTAAAACCATTCACGAATTGATACAGCGAATAAGGGATGAAATGGCTTTGATACCTTTTGAAACGAATCGTAAAGTCATTTCTACATTCTACAAAGATTAGCATATTGTCAGGAAGTAAATGGCAGCCACTTTCAGCATTTACTTTAACACATTGAAACACATTTGCAATCGTTTGGTGCAACCTAACCTGATCTCTGTATACACGCACCGCACGCACGCACACGCACACATTTCGAACAATTATTATGATAAATGAGCATCCACAAATTTATTTACTGTTTACTATGTCGATTGCTTTCCAGGTCTTTAAATGCTCGATTGTAATTTGGTTGGGTCTTTGCTTTTGCTGACTGGATCCACGACCGATCTTGCCTTAGTTAGCTGGATCACACACACAACAGATGCAAATCCGAGCGAGTAACCTCCATGTAGTACACCTTGGATAATGTTAATACCGGCGCTACTCTATCATTCAACCCTCATAACTCGCAAAGTACTTAATAAAAATGAACATTATTATAGTGTTTTGGAAAGCTCTTGAATTAAGCTATAAGAATATGCAATCAAATGTAGGGGGTGTCATTTAAAAAAGTCAATGTGACCTTGACCTGACCTTGACGACGCCATCCAAGGTCAAACTGATAGAATCAGTATATAGATCTTCTTAAACCCTACAACTTTTGTTGGAAACACTTTTCTGTAAAACGTATATTTTCCGAGATATTTAGGGGTTTCCACACTTTTGGTAGACCCTGTATATATATATATATATATATATTATATATATATATATATATATAATAATTACAATTTAATTTTTAATTTATATTATTTTTACTTATTACATATTTAATTTATATTATATTTTTAATTTATATTTTCATTTTATAGGCAAAGGTGTATTAAAACAGATAGAAAATGAAAATGCTGATCTACCAACAAATACACATTTAAAGAAAACAAGTGTAGAAACAAATACACATTCAAAGAAAACAAGTGTAGAAACACACGATTCAATTAATAATACAGGTACAATTAATAATTTATGCCAATGTATGAACTATTATTTTTTAAAGTGATATAAATCCTTTTCTTTTGTTTCAAGAGATTTACATTTGTCTGTAATTGAAAGAAACTTTAAGTCGTATATTTGGTAAAAAAATTTTTGCTCTGTAAACTCTGTAACTCTTTAGCTCTATCTTTTTTTCGCTCTTTGCTCTTTCTTTTTTACTCTACAGTGCTACAGCTTATAAAGATACAGCGTTAGAGCATTTTTACAGAATAGACCCATAACTTGTCATTTTTCAAAATTATACTTATTTCCAATTTTAAATTCACTTTCAAAAAGAAAAAATCTCATATATTTTATTTTACATTAAAGAAACTGATAATATGTAATTTTCATATATAATATTACACAACATGATGTACTAGTATTATATTTACTTTAAAATTATAGACAAAATATGTATATTGGAACAAAAAAAGTATGTAAATATGAAACATGTAAAAATTATTATATGTACATGCATCGATTAGCTATATTATTATTATTTTATTAAGTATAATGTAATTACAATTGTATTTAACTAAATAATAATAATGTAGATTGTAGAGATAATCGATATAAGTATATGTAATAATTTTATTTTTAATATTATTTAAGAGTTTTAAATATAAATATTTAACAATTTATTGTTTTTTTATTGTTGTAGAACATGATTTAAATCATAATATAAAAAATACACATTATCCTGAAGCTTTTAAAACTGATTCTATTAATACTTGTAAGTACTAGATTATATTATATTGTGATTTATATATACATATATTTTATTATTTTACAATATGTTTTAATTTACAGCAATGACACATTTTGAACGATATATTATTCGAAAACTATTAGATATAGATTTCAAAGTTTCAGCAATACACGAACAACAAAGAAATATGAATATAAAAATAGATAATATTAAAAATCAAATTCAGACATTTGGGTTAGATGATAAAATAAGAAAAAAAGATGTTGAATCAGATTACATGGAACTTTTTCCTGTAGAAACTTTAGAAAAATTACAAGAATTGGAACAACTATTAATTAATAATAAGATTAACCGTAAAGCATTAGTATGTATATTTTAAAAAATAAACTTTTATAACGATATAAAAATTAAAAATACTTAACTTTATTTATTTTTTTAGATGATACAATTGGCACGAATTTTTTTTTTTTTTTTTTTTTCCGCTGGCCGGGAGGTGGAAATGCTTGATGCACACCCCTGGGTCGGCCCAGGCGGTAGTGTGGGACTGAGTGCGATGGGTAGTGGGCGTGATAACCCCCAGCTACCCGTACGTTATCCACTAAAACCACCCCCTGGGGGGGGAGGCAACCCGAAAGTTGCCTCCCCCCTTACCATCTGAACCTTCCTTTCTCCATATGCCCTTTCGGGAGGGACCGTTTGACACATTACTTCTTCCGGTAGGAAGAAGTAATGTGTCAAACGGTCCCTCTCGAAAGGGCATATGGAGAAAGGAAGGTTCAGATGGTAAGGGGGGGGGGCAACTTCCAGAGTCCGCGCTTATGGCGCCCTTCAATAATTATTTACAACACATACTGGACATACACTAATCCTACACTCTGTTGTCGTCATCGTCTCCGTCATCTTTGTCGACGTCATCAGTTATTCTCGGGGGCCTTCCCCTCCGCCTCCGAGCCCCTCTGATTGAAGGGCTCAGAGGCGAAGAGAGAGGCAAACCCTGGGAGGACGCCACCAGAAGCTGTGCCTGTGCCTGTCGCTCCCTCTCATCAGCCTCCTTAGCAGCCATCACAGTCTCCGCGAAACCAGCCACTGCCAGCCACGCTTCACAAGAATCCAGCATCGCCGCGACCATATGATCCAGGGTCATATCCGCTGCTCGTTGCACAGGATCAGCAACATCTAGATCTATTTCCTCCACGTCGATCAGGCCAGTTACAGGGGCAACCGCCAATACAGGGTCTTCTTCAGCCATTGCCGAGCCATCATCATCCGTCCCCAACACCAGGGCAACCGGCCTCGGGAGAGGGGGAGGAGGAGGTGCTCTACCTATCCTTTCAATAAGCTGGCTTCTTTCATCCTGCCACCTGCTACAGTAGGACAGTGTGTGCTCAGGCGTGTCTACATCGCCCGAATCACATGCCGCACACGCTGAATCAGGGACTTGTCGTATCCTGTGTAAATAGGACCCAAAACACCCGTGTCCACTTAACATCTGGGTGAGTCTAAAGGTAAGTCCTCCGCTTCTCCTATTCATCCACTCATTCATTCGCGGACGAATCACCGACATTGTTCTGGCGCCTGCCAAACCCGGTTTAGCCAGGTAAGTAGCCCACATTTCCAGAGTTTTATCACTCTCCTGCTCACGTATCACGACCAAACATCTTCTGTCGTAGATTCCTTCAGATCTGAGGACCAGCACCCGCTCAAAGGTTCTTCGACGTTCATCCGCTAGGAGGAGTATTGGAGGAATCCTCGCCAACAGTAATGCAGCATCAAGAGAAATCGTCCTGTACGCCGCAATAACCCTGGTAGCTATAGTATGCAATACCTTATTCATACCTCTCTGTGACTTTGTTGATGCTTTCAGTGCATTACTCCAAACCGGAGCAGCATACAGGAGGACGGATAGCACTACATTAGCATACAGACGTCTTTTGGCCTCGCCTGGACCCCTGAGATTAGGCATCAATCTACAGAGAGCTCCGATGACTTTACTCGCTTTACCAGCTACTTGCGCGAAATGTTCGTGAAAATTAAGCCGTTCATCTATAAAAACACCCAAGTATTTCATGTATTTTCCAGTCTGTATTACGTCTCTATCGACGTGAATACAGGGGTACGATCTCTTCCCCCTCCGTCTTGATAGGAGAACTGCTTCTGTCTTCTGAGTAGCGACTCTAATTCCAATAGAACTGATTCGATCCAAAGTTCTTGCTACCTGCGAATTAACGCGCCTAACAGCCATGTCGATCGTATACGCCGACGCAATGATGAGCGTATCATCCGCGTAACAGATTACTTGACAGCCATACTCGATACCACCACCAAGAACACGATCATAACCGACATTCCATAACAGGGGGCCCAGGACTGAGCCCTGGGGCACCCCTGCCGTCATCGGTCTAACTTTCACACCGCCTGGTATGGCATATTCCACGGATCTTTCGAATAAATATCCATCAATAATTCGTCTCAAGTAATCTGGAAATTCCTTTCTCAACATCTCCCGCCTGATGATCGGCCATGGGATTGAGTTAAAGGCATTCTCAATGTCGAGACTGACAGCCAAGACTACACCGCCTTCTCGAAACGCCATTTCCGCCGCATTTTTCAGTCTCGCCAGAGCATCACATGTAGATTTACCAGCCACAAATCCATATTGGTCCTCTGATAAGGCAGCGCTTTCTGCTTCCGCCATCCATGCATTAATTCTACCGGCAATAATCCGCTCTAATAGTTTGGCAATGTCCATGAGTAGACAGATCGGTCTTACCTTAGGCAGCTCTCCTTCAAGGGTGACTTCTTTCGGAATCAAAACAAGCCTGGCTCGCTTCCATAATCGCGGGAAGGTGCCAGATCTTAGGCATACAGTGAAACACTCCGCAACTTTTTCCATCATTTCAATGGGAGCAACTTTCAACACTCTTGAAGGAATGCCGTCCAAACCTGGCGCCGAATTGCGAGCACTATCTTTGATAACTCGATATATTTCCGCAGAATCGACAGTACACTGCTCATCCCAGAAGGGGACCGTCCAAATTGTATGCGGATCCGTCTCTGTACCATTTGGAAAGAGTCTGTCTATCAACGTCTGCATCAATAATGGGTCCATTATCTCTGTTAACGCAGGGGCTGCTGTCCGCAGGCGACCCAACACCAATTTATACGGAAGGCCCCAAGGGTCTTCGTCTATAAGACTAAGTAGCTCTTTCCACGCACGAGTTTTTGCAGCAACTATTGCTACTCGTAACCTCTTTTTGGCAAGTCGATAGGACTGTTGACGACGATTCACCTCATCTGCGCTCATAACACCTCGCGTATGTCTAATAACGGCTCTACACCACCTACGCCTACTCGAGATAGCTTCAGATCTTAAATTTCTGATTTCGTCACACCACCAGTATGCCGACTTTTTGCCTAAAGGTCTAGCTAACCTAGGCGTGCTACAATCTGCAGCCTCGCGCATCACGGTGGCTATCCAGTTCGCAAACTCATCCGCTGTACTATTTTCTAGTGATAGGTGGCATATAGCAGAACTCCAGATCAGAGCAGCCTGAAACCTGTCTACGTCCATTTTCCTCCAATTCCAATCTAGTGATGAACGACCAGGAGGAACTGAAGGCACGCCAGGTTCCAGCTCAAATGCGATATAATTATGATCCGAGAGAGTCTCAGTGTTCTGCATTACTCGCCAGTTCATCACCTTACATACAAGTCTCGGAGTACACCATGTCAGATCTACAACTGACGAACCTTGCGGACGCACACATGTAGGCACGTTACCAATGTTCAAGATCCTCAGATCCAGACCTGCTGCCCAAATTTCGACGTGATCACCTCTTACATTTGCAGCTCGAGCGCCCCATAGTATTGAAGCAGCATTAAAATCTCCACCTATTATTGTTTCAGAGGTCGCAGAACGAAGAAATTCCGCCATTTCATCAAGCCTTTGGATCATGCGTTGAGGAGAATCGCTCGGAGGTAGGTAACAGCTTATCATATTTGTAGATTTAAATTCAACGATAACAAAGCCATCACACTTCCTTCTTACCTTTACAGGACCAAGGTTAGCGCGGCCATCCCACCAGATGGCAGCCATGCCCTTCCTACACAAGGACAATGAAGGGCCATCCTGAAGACTATACGGCGGCTCCGAGATCAAGCACACATCAATGCTCCATTCTTTTACATGCTGTATAAGTAAGTCGTACGCAGCACGACTTCGATTTAGGTTGCACTGCACAACGCGCATTTAACTGCCTGAAGGAGTCATTTCTACCTGTCTCCGATTCAGGTCATCATTGCCAGGCAGAGACCCACAACCCATCGCACCAATACGATGCTGCGCATCTCTACCAGCCGCCGAACACAATGCACACTTAAGTTGCGCAGAACAATCCTTTGCCACGTGCCCCGTCTGGCCACAGCGAAAACACAATCCGCGTCGATCTATATTACATCTACAATTCGCCTGTACGTGTCCAAACTCCCAACATCTCCAACACTGCATCGGCTTCGCGTCGAGGAACTCTATTCTGGCATTGACCCAACCTATTTTAATCCTCCTCCGATTAGCCACTCTAGTAGCAGCAGCCAGAGGAAGCTTGGCCCAAGTCATGTAGAGACCATTATACATAGGTCTCATAGGGCTAATCGTTACCTCGTTCTCTTTACAGCCACCAGCACTTGCTACCGCAGCAGCCATCTCATCAAACGTCGCGGACTCATCGACTCCAACTATCCTTAGTTCACCTTGCCGAACCGGACGGGTCACAGATGCCGTTTCACCTAGAACTTTGGTAAGTTCACTCTTTAATTTTTCAGCTAGTTCGTCACCATTAGGACCCAAAACCTCGATGAGAAGCGCACCGCCCAATGACCTCCTAATCCTCGTGTTTTTGATTCCCATATCTTGAAGCGAGATGTTATCTTTCGCCTTACGCATAGCGTCGGCATATGAGAATCCTTCCGTAATGCCCTTAATAGCCACTGCCGCACTTCGGGGGGCTTTCCAGCGTATACTCCTCTTGTCAGTCTCTCCTTGCTTATTTGTGATATCATTCCTATCTACACTATTTACATTATTATTCCTACTGTTTACAGCAGATCGAGTTTTCCTTGGATCTCTTGGCAGAGGCCCGTATCCACTAGCTCCAGGAGCATCAGCCTCAACTGGAGAATCAACATATGGCCGCGGAGGGGGGGATTCCTCCTCCCCCGCCCCCCCGTCACCTCCTCACTCTTCCTTTGGCAGCGCTCCAGTCGCTGTTTGTATCCCCGCCAGACATACCGATGCTCTCAAGGGCACCGGGAGTCTGCGGGGGCCGGGGGGTAGGAGCATTTTCACGAGGTGGGACCAATTGTATATCGCTCTTCACCCTGACCCTCGGGTTATTCCGAGGGAGGGGAGAACTCACCTGGTCTCCCAACTTCACCGTTTGAGACAGCAACCTTCTGTCTCCAACAGGTTGCATTTGCCTAATTACCTCCTTCGTTATTCTTCTTACTAATTCCTCTTTTTCTTTTTCAGAATCAACATGGGACATCAACGGACCATCCCTCTCGGATCTTCCAGGACGAACGTCACACGACGGCGGACCCATTGGCGGAAACTCTTCTTCTTTCGGGTAAGTATTCTTTAGTACTATTTTACTTTTTCCTAATCCTTCTTTTCTTTTTCCAGGTTTACTATCTTCTTCGAACTCCAGCGGACGACTCCTCTTCAATCGATCCTGGGCATCCTCCGACGGTGTACCGGCCATCAGGGATTCGCCATCCTGCAGGTAAGTATCTCCACTTCTTATATTAGTACTATCTGATGGGGACCCCATGATTGGCAGCATCGGGGTCACTCTGTCTATTTTGGTCTTTAAAAGCTGAATACGACTTGCCTCCGTTCGCTCCTTGTCCTCCATGGCTCTCAAGGCTTTGGCCTGCAGGTCTGCGACAAGCTCTGTCAGCGCGCTTACCTCGTTTTTTAGTTTGTTTATTTCCTTTTCGTATAGATCTATCCTCGACGTTTTCTCGATGTTCTGTTTTTTCAAATAGGCGATATCTCCGTTATCTTGAATTCTTTCGGAGAGTAGCTGCACCAACATAGTGAGCGCAGACGTCCTCTCCGACATACGCTTCATTAACGGACCTTGCATGGTCTTACACTTCTTTCTAATGAAATCGAGCTCGTCAATCCACCTTTGAGCCATAGCGCCTAGGTTCGGAGTCGATCTGTTTCTTAATTCGTCCATATCCTGAGGAACTTCCTCCAATTCCATAATTATCCTTTTAGCTACTTTCTCTTTATTTAGGAAGGGCTTTCTACCTCTCATTCTTCCCCCCTTTTCAATGGAGAGAGGGGGGCAGTATCCTCTTCCTCTGGCCTTGCCAGCGACGAGACTATCGCCACCGGCTGCTCATCGACCCGCTGCTCTTCCTCCTCGGGCTGTTCTCCGTCCGTTGACCATTCGTCATCGTTCGCCGAATCTCTTCTGGAAGGGGAGGCTGGCCTGGGCTTTTTTCTGGACGGACGGGCATACTTCGATTTTAATTTAGCTCCACGGGGTCTGGACACTCGTTGTCCCGCCGATTCTCCAGTCGTTTCCAGCTCAGAGCTCAGATATTCCTTTCTTCCTTTTTGGCCCGGAACTTTTAGGCCTGGAGCTGCTTTGGTTGCTTTTTGAGCCAATTTCCGGGCTCGCGTCACTCAGTGAGATTGCGATAGCCTTCTTAATTGACCGCTGTATCTTTACCGCTTCTCTCATACACGGGCTTTCCGTTCCTTCAGTTAAAGCTGCTTGCCATTCAGGAGCAGCAAATCTTCCGCGTCTTGTGGCGGCCTGCCTAGGAGTGACTGGGTCTTTCCGGCAGGACACGTATGTGTCCCCCTCATCTTCTCTCTCACTCTCCGTTATTCTCTCTGGTGATGCATCCTTGGCGGCCACTTCTCTCTTCGCAGTAGTCATGTTTCCTGGCGTGCCTGCGGTGCACACTTCAGGAAGCCCATTGTCTGATGACGACGTGGCGGGAACTGGGACGATATCCCCACCGCGCCGATTCTGAGGGCTCCGATCACCCTCTGAGATCGTAAGTTTCTTATCATGTTCCGTGTTCATTATCCATTTGTCATAGTGCGTTTTTTTTGTCCAGAGGGCGCCTCTCTGGGGTGGTTTTATAAGGACCACCATCCCTACACCATCCTCTATCATACAACAGCGGAACAGAGAATTCAATTCAAGGCCCGAGTTGTGTATTTGGTCTTGACCACCAGTCGGCGCCTCTTTATTACACTAGGTTGTTGTTTGTGCCAATCTGTCATTGTTCCATCTAATGCGCATCCAAATTTGACACCTCGATTCTTCTGCGCAGCCCAGTCAAAAAATCTGGACCCATGGGGGGAGGGGGGGGGCTAATAGGTTGTAGTTCTTGTGGCGCGTATCCCCCCCGAAGCATCCCTTCCTACTGCGCAACATCCAAAGTTCGTGCCGACGCTACATATTTTCCGGGTCTTCTCCTATTGGCGAGCACGATTCCGTTGACCTTTTTACCCAATGGGTCTTATTTCAGGCGGTTTTTGGCCATTTAGCGGCAGATGTTCAGTCGACCAATGAGACTCGGAGCTGTACGCCGCACCACGTTTTGCATATGTAGACTATCTACTACAATATTATGTTATACTAATCGCATTTACGTTACAATTATTTCCTATATACGTTATTCCCGTAATATTTATTCGTAATAACATTAACATTACATTATTAATTGTAAAACACTACGATTATTACAGTATTATATCTTTCCGCCTCCATCTTGTATTCAGTCTCGTCCGCCAGTAGCATTAGACCGTTTAAAATCGGCCTCAAATTCGGTCGCACATGGAGACGCGCCTATATGCCGCGTTTACGATCGCGACTCATGAGGTCCACAAGATGGCCTCCGCGCATTTACATCCCGTGTGACAGCTCGATATCAACGTGATTTTTACACTAATTATAACTCATCAGTGCGTTCTAACATCTTTTATTCGCTTCTTGATAGTTCTTTTTATTTACAGGAACCTATAGTTTCGCACCGCGAAACACTTTCTACATCGAGTGCAGTGGTCGCCTAATGCGATTAATATATCGATCTGTCCGACCGAGATGCACGTCCCTCGCATTATCACAGGGCCTATTATTCATCTAATTAATTAATTAAATATGTCACCTGATCTCATCTGAGGCAAAAGAGACAGGCGCGGGAGTCCCTCTCATGCGGATCTAACCTTCTTTATTTTCGTACTATAAGTACATTGCTAAATCTATTTACATAGCAGTAAAACCATTATTTAACACAATTATTCTTATCTAGATTTATACTGGGTCAGTCGGATATATTTCCTACAACAGCTAATAATTTATTATACTAGTTATGTCTATCCACAGTTCTTTGTATCTGTCGCAAGTTCTGTATTACATTTTATACATTTTTGTACATACATTCGCCCGCGCACTTGTACAACTTATTTACCCTAAACTAGTTAGCTTTTGCTCCCTTTTTTACAGAGATTTCATCCATATTATTTCCACGCGTGAGGACAGCTTACACTTATTGCTCCTGTCACTGTCCATGCGCACGCAGAACTTGACTATTATCGGGGAGTAACTATTATGGTCGTACGTCCTCTCTATTCAATCTTGAATTTAGCACCCGCGCGCTGCGTCGAGAGTCGATCTTGGTTGATGGCGCATCGACGTCATCTCTCTTTCTGGTGTCGCAGGTTTGCCATCCCACTTTTGAGCACGCGCGCGTTGCGTAGATCATCCTTGTATTTCACACTGCGCATCTGCACTCCTGCCTGCACTCATTGCGAAAACCACTTAATTTCTCTGATTGTTAATGTCAAACAATCTGCATAACTTTATCAGATGCACAGCTTGCACTACCGCACTACACCCTGGTTGTTGCACAGTCCTGCATCGTCAGGTATCACTCCTTTTATCGGTTCGCGATTTTCTAACTGGAGGGAGGAGGACAGAGCTATCTGCCAGTTTTCGTCTATTTTTTCACAGAAGAAGTACTTTGCGTCAAAAAATATAGTTAGCGCATTGTTTAAGATATATATATATATATATATATATATATATACAGGGTGATTCAAAATAACCCCTATGTCCGTGAAATGACACATTGTTGAGTCAATTCTAAGACGATTTTTCATTTTGCAAAATTTCGTCCGAAGCTTAGTTTTCGAATTATTAAAGAAAGAAGTTAACGCATGACGAGTCGGATACAAGAGGCAGGCAAGGGTGACGCGAGACCCGTCAGACGCGGGCGCTTACGCGGGGCGCCTGCTGCGATCAGCTGATCGATATACACACAACACACATGCGACACATACATTCTCTCTCTGTCTGCTGTCTGTCTGTCTGTCTCTCTCTCTCTCTCTCTCTTTCATTCGCTCACTCTCTCTCACGTGTATTTTTTTTTTTTTTTTTTTTTTTTTACGAGAGGGGAAAATGCATTTTATGCATACCCATCGGTCGATCCAGTGAGTTATGTGGGACTCGAGTACCAAGTCGAATTACCAACTCGGTACTCCCTACCCACTAAAAACCCCTCTCTTTTCGCGAATTTTCTTTGACACACTGTCCCTCTGTCCTTCCCGAGATCCGTTTTCACATAACGTTAAAAAATAGTTATTATTACCTTGTTCGATGACTTCTGACGTATTGCTGTAATTGCTTGAAGGAGAAATGAATTTTCCGATAGATCGTACGTTCTCAAATTTAACGTAGATATCACGTTGCACAAGACAGAAATCCACACTAAATTATTAACTTTTTGAAAGTTTTTCTTCTTTTATGAACTGCATTCTTTTATAAACTTTAACGTAATCACATTTATTTATTCACTCGATGAGACGAGAAATTTACTGATGACTCTATCACTAATCACTGTCGAATAATAACTGTTGGCGATTAAAAATCACTCGATGAAAGAAACACGCGCGGACACGTTACTACACGATGCGACAATGCGACGATAATTACTCGGCGAGTGCAAGTGCCGCTGCTTCCTTGTCATGGTAGGTTGCGGTAGGTTAAGGTACTACTGGCGCTATCGAATGCGATCATGTGTTCGATTGAAGAATGCGTGGTAGACGTAAAGAATAAACATTTAACATATTAATATTATTATCATGAATATGTGTGATGTCCATACATCGTATGATATCTATTTAAAAATTAATTAGATTAAATAAGTGTTTTTAAAATATTTATTACTTTTATACACCCATATTAAATATTAATATTAAATATTTATTTAATTATTTTATCTATATTATTTACTATTTTATTTAACTATTTTATTTAACTATTTTATCTTTAACTATTCTATTTATTTATTTATCTATTTCATCTATTTATTTTTAACTATTTATTATCAATGATCGAAAATCGGTCATTGATAATAAATAGTTAAAAATAAATAGATGAAATAGATAAATGAAAAAATATTAATTAATCGCGTTTTATTCTCTCTCCTCTCTTTTTCTTGTATTTTTAATTGCAAAATAAGATACTCCATACGTTAAAAAATTGGTCGCTCTGAAAAGAGCGGATTGTTTTTGATCGCCTTAAAAAGGGCGGATTAATTTTAAACATTTATAATAAATGTTCGAAGTGGTCCCCATCCATTCTAACGCATGCTCTCATCCGTTTCAATAAATTTTGTTGAACATTTTCCATTACGTCTTCTTCTATGGACCATACGGAATATCGCAATTTTGTTTCCAAATCTTCTACATTTTCAGGGAGCGTTTTGTATATCATTTCCTTGCAGTATCCCCAAAGATAAAAATCCAATGGATTTAAATCCGGGGATCTAGCAGGCCAACGTATCGGACCATATCGGCCCATCCAACGTCCAGGAAACTTGTCGTTTAAAAAAGTTGTTACAATCCTGGCATTGTGTGGACCAGCACCGTCCTGTTGAAAAATAATTTCTTCTCTTTGCGATAGCGGCACCTCTTCCAGGAAATCTGGTAAATTATTCTGTAATAATTCCAGATATGCTCCGCTGGTTAAAATATCCGGGAGGATAACTGGGCCCAGTATTTCTGTTCCCATAATTCCTGTCCAGATATTGAGCTTCCAACGAGTCTGAAAATTTCTGACTCGTGTAGCTCTAGGATTTTCTTCATTCCACAAATGCATATTATGTGGATTAAATATTCCCTCTCGTGTAAATAGCGATTCATCGCTAAATATTATTCGAGAAGGGAATCTAGGATCTCTTTCTACGCTTCTGAGAAAATTTTCACAAAATGTTCTTCTCAGAGGATAATCTTCTGGTCTTAAATGTTGCACGCGAGTATAATGATAAGCGTGCAACTTTTCTTCTCGTAATATCCTCTGTACCGTTGAAAATGAGAGATTGTGCTCTCGAGCAATAGTCCGAATACTTGTCTCAGGCTCTTGCTCGACAGCACGAACCACTTCTTCCGTATTCCGCAAATTTCTTGCGGTTTGGTTTCGTCCAACGTTGTATTTATTCGGAAGAACATTGCCCGTTTCGAATAATCTTTGGGCTGCTCCGAGTATAACATCAGGCATTGGATGTCTCGCCCGATTTGGGTATAATTCGGCGTATCATCTTGCAGCAACGTAATGCTGCCCGTTGGATGTACCGAGTGCCATTATCATATCGTAATATTCTTGAATCGTATAGCTTGCCATCTTTGCTTAACTCTTCTTTTAATAATCGAGCGATTATTGATTTCAATATCGATTGTCTCTCCGTATTTATACGATCCTCGCGGGGGTCCATGCCCCCTCCATGCCTCCCGCGACGAATCCGCGAGTCGCGACCCGCGACACGCGACTCGCGGGGATCGTATAAATACGGAGAGACAATCGATATTGAAATCAATAATCGCTCGATTATTAAAAGAAGAGTTAAGCGAAGATGGCAAGCTATACGATTCAAGAATATTACGATATGATAATGGCACTCGGTACATCCAACGGGCAGCATTACGTTGCTGCAAGACGATACGCCGAATTATACCCAAATCGGGCGAGACATCCAATGCCTGATGTTATACTCGGAGCAGCCCAAAGATTATTCGAAACGGGCAATGTTCTTCCGAATAAACACAACGTTGGACGAAACCGAACCGCAAGAAATTTGCGGAATACGGAAGAAGTGGTTCGTGCTGTCGAGCAAGAGCCTGAGACAAGTATTCGGACTATTGCTCGAGAGCACAATCTCTCATTTTCAACGGTACAGAGGATATTACGAGAAGAAAAGTTGCACGCTTATCATTATACTCGCGTGCAACATTTAAGACCAGAAGATTATCCTCTGAGAAGAACATTTTGTGAAAATTTTCTCAGAAGCGTAGAAAGAGATCCTAGATTCCCTTCTCGAATAATATTTAGCGATGAATCGCTATTTACACGAGAGGGAATATTTAATCCACATAATATGCATTTGTGGAATGAAGAAAATCCTAGAGCTACACGAGTCAGAAATTTTCAGACGTTGGAAGCTCAATATCTGGACAGGAATTATGGGAACAGAAATACTGGGCCCAGTTATCCTCCCGGATATTTTAACCAGCGGAGCATATCTGGAATTATTACAGAATAATTTACCAGATTTCCTGGAAGAGGTGCCGCTATCGCAAAGAGAAGAAATTATTTTTCAACAGGACGGTGCTGGTCCACACAATGCCAGGATTGTAACAACTTTTTTAAACGACAAGTTTCCTGGACGTTGGATGGGTCGATATGGTCCGATACGTTGGCCTGCTAGATCCCCGGATTTAAATCCATTGGATTTTTTTCTTTGGGGATACTGCAAGGAAATGATATACAAAACGCTCCCTGAAAATGTAGAAGATTTGGAAACAAAATTGCGATATTCCGTATGGTCCATAGAAGAAGACGTAATGGAAAATGTTCAACAAAATTTATTGAAACGGATGAGAGCATGCGTTAGAATGGATGGGGACCACTTCGAACATTTATTATAAATGTTTAAAATTAATCCGCCCTTTTTAAGGCGATCAAAAACAATCCGCTCTTTTCAGAGCGACCAATTTTTTAACGTATGGAGTATCTTATTTTGCAATTAAAAACACAAGAAAAAGAGAGGAGAGAGAATAAAACGCGATTAATTAATATTTTTTCATTTATCTATTTCATCTATTTATTTTTAACTATTTATTATCAATGACCGATTTTCGATCATTGATAATAAATAGTTAAAAATAAATAGATGAAATAGATAAATAAATAAATAGAATAGTTAAAGATAAAATAGTTAAATAAAATAGTTAAATAAAATAGTAAATAATATAGATAAAATAATTAAATAAATATTTAATATTAATATTTAATATGGGTGTATAAAAGTAATAAATATTTTAAAAACACTTATTTAATCTAATTAATTTTTAAATAGATATCATACGATGTATGGACATCACACATATTCATGATAATAATATTAATATGTTAAATGTTTATTCTTTACGTCTATCACGCATTCTTCAATCGAACACATGATCGCGTTCGATAGCGCCAGTAGTACCTTAACCTACCGCAACCTACCATGACAAGGAAGCAGCGGCACTTGCACTCGCCGAGTAATTATCGTCGCATTGTCGCATCGTGTAGTAACGTGTCCGCGCGTGTTTCTTTCATCGAGTGATTTTTAATCGCCAACAGTTATTATTCGACAGTGATTAGTGATAGAGTCATCAGTAAATTTCTCGTCTCATCGAGTGAATAAATAAATGTGATTACGTTAAAGTTTATAAAAGAATGCAGTTCATAAAAGAAGAAAAACTTTCAAAAAGTTAATAATTTAGTGTGGATTTCTGTCTTGTGCAACGTGATATCTACGTTAAATTTGAGAACGTACGATCTATCGGAAAATTCATTTCTCCTTCAAGCAATTACAGCAATACATCAGAAGTCATCGAACAAGGTAATAATAACTATTTTTTAACGTTATGTAAAAACGGATCTCGGGAAGGACAGAGGGACAGTGTGTCAAAGAAAATTCGCGAAAAGAGAGGGGTTTTTAGTGGGTAGGGAGTACCGAGTTGGTAATTCGACTTGGTACTCGAGTCCCACATAACTCACTGGATCGACCGGTGGGTATGCATAAAATGCATTTTCCCCTCTCGTAAAAAAAAAAAAAAAAAAAAAAAAAAATACACGTGAGAAAGAGTGAGCGAATGAAAGAGAGAGAGAGAGAGAGACAGACAGACAGACAGACAGCAGACAGAGAGAGAATGTATGTGTCGCATGTGTGTTGTGTGTATAGCGATCAGCTGATCGCAGCAGGCGCCCCGCGTAAGCACCCGCGTCTGACGGGTCTCGCGTCACCCTTGCCTGCCTCTTGTATCCGACTCATCATGCGTTAACTTCTTTCTTTAATAATTCGAAAACTAAGCTTCGGACGAAATTTTGCAAAATGAAAAATCGTCTTAGAATTGACTCAACAATGTATCATTTCACGGACACAGGGGTTATTTTGAATCACCCTGTATATATATATATATATATATATATATATATATATATATATATATATATATATATGAGAGTACATATACTAAAATTGTAAGAATACTTTTATGTCTGGTTGTTTTACTTTTCAATAGTGAAATGAGATTGTCTTCTAGTATGTAATAAGAATAAATAATACATATATTTATAGAAATATTGTGAGTTAAGAGTACGTCTTTAGTTTTTAATATTATATTATACTATTATACTATTATATTATATTATATTATATTATACTTATATTATATATACATACATATATATATATATATATATATATATATATATATATACAGGGTGAGGAAAAAGTACCGGGACACCTAAATAACTTCTGAACGGTTTGAGATATCGGATTGAAATTTACAAGGTTACAATGGTATCACACAATCTATCACATAACATCAAAAACGCCCATTTTGACACCCCCGGGGGGCGGGGGGGAGGGAGGGCGAGAAAATTTTAAATGGAATGTGGAGTCGAGTGAGGGTTCGTTTGAAAGAGCTTTTCAAGATGAGAACAACGCGATGTCACCGAGGTCTCTACGATTTTTTTTCGCAGAGTTATGATCATTTAAACATTGAGATTTCGCAGTAGCGGAGGGCCCACGACGAAGACGTGAGAAAGACTTTCCGCGGACATGTGTGGATAAAATTGCATGTAGGAAGGCATGTGGGGTGTGCGTGCTTGCGCAGTAATTAACGACTCCAAACCACCTCTGCTGTGTGCGTGTGTGGGGGGGGGTGCGTGTGCGCGCGCGCGCGCGCGCGCGTGTGTGTGCAAGACCGAGGATGTAGTATGTAATTAACTAAGGCAAATATAGGAAGGTTTATATCAATTGTTCAAAATGTGCACCGTCAACTGTTTGACAACAGGCTATCCGATGATAAAAAGATGAAACGGCATTTTGAATGTAATTATGAGGGATAAGAGCAGCTTCCTAAAGAATCCGATTTTGTAATTCATCCAGATTTTGTGGTTTCGTTTTGTAAACTCTTTCTTTTAAATAACCCCACAGAAAGTAGTCGAGAGGTGTTAGGTCAGGCGATCTAGGAGGCCACTTGATAGCTCCTCTCCTACCTATTCATCGCTCAGGAAACATTGTGCTTAGATAATGACGGACGTTCCTTCCGTAATGCGGCGCAGCACCATCTTGTTGAAACCATGTGTCCTCAAAATTGTCCTCCACGATAGCCTGTATTGCTGGAATTATTTCATGTCTTAGCATATCCTCGTACTTCGCAGCTGTTAAATTTCCATCGATGAAAAATGGACCAATGGACCAATGAGGACATTATTGAGAATGCTTGCCCACACATTTAATTTTTGCGGATATTGCGTGTGTGTTTCTTCAATCCAGTGAGGATTTGCGTCAGATCAGAATCTGCAATTGTGCCAATTAACGTTGCCATTTATCTGAAATGTTGCTTCATCTGAGAAAATTATGTTTGATAGAAAGTTAGGATCCTCGTCTATTCTTTCCATCATCAACTCACAAAATTCAATGCACCTATCAAAATCATCCTCATTTAGCTCTTGCACAAGATGGGCTTTATAGGGATGAAATTTATTATTTTTTAATATTTTAAGAACAGACTTTTGATCGATGTCATGTTGCAGAGCTACTTTACGGCTTGAATGCGGATTTTCGATGAAGGATTGTAAAACATCTAATGATTTTTCTGGATTTGTTGCTGACTTTGGCCTACCTAATACTGGACGATTTTTAACACTTCCAGTTTCGTTGAAACCGACCGTGCGACCGTGCCAGAATCTACGCCGAGAAAACAATATCGGGCTCCCCGGAGAGACGAGCCTTATTGTTATTTTTGTTGCGTTTATTAATTTTATTCGTCATTTCTTTTGTATCGAGCGAATTTCGGGCAACCCGCCGGAGAAGATCAGGAGGGCGAGGAGTACATCGAGGGATCTTACGTCACGGCGGACGACTCGGCGCTTCTCGACAGCCAGCGAGGGACGAAATAGCGCCCGAAGAATCCAACCACCAGACGCCAAGGGAGCAACATCGCCCCTTCTCGGCCAAACAGGGTGAAGGCCTAATCGGCCGCTACCTCCCCCGCAGAGGCGAGAACGACAGCGGAGCCTCCACCGGGCCGTTGAAAATGGGCCCGCGACAGCAAAATTTTAATTTGAGGCCATTGCGCGCCAGGCGCCGAAATACCTCGCATTTCGCGAGGCGCCAGGATCTCTCGCGTGCCGCGATATGATTGGCCGCGGGGCTGCGCACCTCTCTACGCGGTCATTGACGCCGCTATCGACCCGGGATCTCGAGATCCAGGGATCATTCTGGTGCGGGAGCTCGAGCTCAATTAATTGTCGCTCTAATTAATTGTCGTTTTCGTGTGTGAGATCTTTGTCGCCGCTATCGAGACCGAGCAGAGGACGAGGCCGAGGACCATCCCCAGCAGGAAGAAGTGTTATCGGTGAGGTTGCCCATCTTTCCTTTGGGAGCCACGTACGCGATTTAGTCCGCGGACCGGCCGTTCTGCCGCCGTCGCCATTTTTCGTGTTTCGCGACCGCTCAGGCTCAGTGCCGAGACGGTGATATTTTGTGTATTTTCGGGCGACCGGAGGCAAGCGACCGAGGAAGGACCATCGTAACGTCGGCATTAGATTGATAAGGCAACATTCGTCTCTCTCCGGGTTTCGAGGTATTCATTACGCGTAACCATCGACCGCCGAATATCGACCGCGTGCGCGAAAGATCGCGAAAAGCGTACGCCGCCCGTGTCGTCGTGTCGTGTCGTTGCCGCGTGAATATTCCCGTAAATTATCTCAGGGCGATTCTTGTGTCGGATTTCGTGTATGTCGTCGTCGATTGTTAAGAGTGCGTAGGAGCGTTTATGGTATTTTATTGTAGTGTGAGCGTGAAAGTATTTGTGTCTTTGTCGCGCTTATTACGCCGCCGAATAGAGCGTAGTAAAGGCTAAGAGAATATCTGCGTCTTCGTCGCGCTTATTGCGCCGTCGGATAGAGCGTAATAAAGGATAATTTGTATCTGTCGAATTTGTCGTGGTGCGAAATAATCGCCAAAGTACGATCGAGGGTGAAATCTGAGCTGCTGGCGCGGAAAGAGGCAAAACGCCAGCAGAGAAAAATCTCCGGCCGTCGTCGGCTATCGAATATCGAAAATATCGTTCGCCTGTCGCATACAAGATCCGTCTTCGCAAAAGTATTATTTTCGATCTCTGGTTCATTGGACTGTCGAGCTATTAAGTTGTCGTTTTGTTTCGCGAACTAGGAAATTGCGGGGAAAAGTCTGTAGCGATAAGTTGTCGATCGGGCTGCCGAAATTACGATATCGTTTGAGTATTATCCGCGAGTATTTTCGTGCCGAAAATCCTTTGTATTCCGTAAATTCTCGCTCAGTTCAGCGAATTCTGGCCATAAAAACGGGCTCGGGTAAACCACCGGATTGTCTTAGCGCTCTCGTTTTCGTTATCGATTGCGAGCAGATATTTGCTCAGAATACCGTCGCATCTTTCGTGCCAGGATTAATAGTATTGTATTTTTCGCTTTCGTATGTCGTTCGAATTTATTGTGAACCGTCGTTTCAACTTGATTTGTATGATTCGTTCTCGTTTCTAGTGGAATTAATAGCGAACCAATATCTCGGTAAGGAATTATTAATCTCGGATGAATTATCGCTTCTTATTGATTGCTGATTTAATGTTCAAAATTGATCCATTTCTTATTATTAATCTATTATTGATCACTCGTATTGTTACTTTATTTTTCTAGTAATAAACTTGTTATCTTTCTTTGTTCAATTCGCGTAATTTATTTAAGTGTTCGTCCCGCTTAATTGTCGATTGTCGTTTTGTCTGTCATCTGTTGGTTCCGTGAAGACTCGCATAATCAATTAACTTTCTCTAACAACCCCTCCCCTCTACCGTTAGGCGAGCTAGTCGGCCCGTGGCGAAGCAGGCTATCGTTTTTAGCGTCTTTTGGCTTTTCGCGACAACTGATGCGTGAACGACCGCATTTGGCGCCCAACTTTTCGATAGATCGATACGATCTCCACTTCGCCGCGGCTCGCGCGAGAACGTCCTCCATCCCTGTTCCTCAGAACGCGAGTATATTAATTTCGTTATTTTTTTTGACGGCGTTTTCGCTCCCCCGCGCACGCTCTCATCCAACATCTCGAGGAGTGTCGCGATTCATTTGAATTGAATTGAATAAACGTCGCAATATATATATATATATATATATATATATATATATATATTTAACACAGCATATATACATATTAGTATATTAATATATCAATATATTTTTATAAAATGGGTAGACGTAAAATTGTGCGTACTTTAGAAGAAGAAGAAGAAGAATTTCTACAACGACGTCGAAAAAAAAAGGAAAATCAACGGCGCCGTCGTAAAAATAACAAATTAGTTGAAAATTCTTGAAATATAATATCAAATATCAACAAATTATTTGTTACTGGAACATCAAATAATAATCGCACGGTAATAGAATTGAATTCGAAAACTGATGAAAATTAATTTAATTGTTAAATCAACATTACAACCATCTGCAGAATATCAAATTCGTTATCGATCACGACAAAAAAAACAACCTCGTTCAAATAATATTAATACAATATCATTGAATGATGTAACTGAATATTGTATTGGTCTAATGGATGTGTATTGTATTCATTGTAACGCAAAACATTTTACAGCTGAAAAAATTTCTAATAAAGGACATTCATTTCATGATTGTTGTAATCATGGTGCAATATATTTACAGTCATTACCTGAACTTCCTGAATTCATTCGTAGTTTAAATCGAAAGGAATTAGGCTCGTTATGTATTAAACAACAAGATAAGAAAACTGGCGTCTCCGAGCCACAGCGGATGGTAAATGCCTAAAAATTTCTTTAATTGTACGCGAAAATTTAAACGAAAACAAGGCATATGCATATATTTTACTTGGATTTACCAAAATATAGATTCTCATTATTGAAAAATTTTGTAAAAACCCTCCTTACCCTCTTTACCCCCCCTGGAGAGACGTAGAAAAATATCAAGGCGAAGTCGCTGAATCGAGAATCGAACCCGAGTCTTTCGCCTGCCGGGCGACTGCTCTTACCACTAAGCTATTCAGCCCCACACCGATATCACTCTCGCCCATTTGTTTATAACTACAGAAAATGAAACGCGATCTTTTCAGCCACGCGTGAATTAAACTAAATCGAAAGGAATTAGGCTCGTTATATATTAAACAACAAGATAAGAATCTATATATCTTGGTAAATGCACCAAGTAAAATATATGCATATGCCTTATTTTCGTTTAAATTTTCGCGTACAATTAAAGAAATTTTTAGGCATTTACCATTCGCCGTGACTCGGAGACGTCAGTTATCTTATTGTTCATTCGTAGTTTATTTAATCGTAGTCATGTAAAATCTAATGATTTTTTTCAACATATTCGTAGTAATAATAGTTATAATAGTTCATTTTCATTTGCATCATTTAATGCTAATTTAATTAATTTTCAAGATAGACGACCTGGTCCATATTGTTTTAAAATACAAGGGCAAATTTATTATCAAATTAATATAGCATTATATGCTGCACAAAACGAATGTCCTACATATGATCAACTTTTTATTATTGATTCGAATGAAGCGATTGATTATCGTCTTAATCGAAATTCATATTTAGATTTTGAAATTGTACGAAATCTTGACCATATAATGCGAGAATCAAATGTATTTGCTCATTCTTATCAAATGATGGGTGAAGAATTAGAAAATCAACGACATTTGAAAGAAATGGAATCTGGTGAATTATATTACCGGAGTTACAATTAGTATTTACTTCAAGACCAGGTATGGATCGACATCGATATAATATTCAAAGAACCAATGAAGTTGCTGCTGTATTCTCTACAACAGCTGATGGAGAAATTCCAGAATCATATGTTACAATACTTAATAAAAACACTAAAACTTTACAAAAAGTTAGTATTATGGATCCAAATGTAGAACCATGGATATATCCATTATTTTATCCATATGGTACTCAAGGATAGCATCGTGAATGCGACGATTTGAATGAAACGATTTGAAAAAATTAAATAGTGATAGACGAATAACTAGAGGACAATATATTAATTATCGTATAGCTATTCGTGATGAATTTAATGTTTTTTTATTAGGACGTCGCTTATTTCAACAGTGGCTTGTAGACATCTATGTAAAAATGGAAAAAGATAGAATTAATTATTGTAAAAATCATCAAAAAGAATTACGTAGTGAAATATATCAAGGTTTAAAAGATTATTTACAAACTACGGCTAATAAGTTAGATGGATTATTGGGAAAATGGTTGTACTTCCACATTTACTGGATCACCACGCAATGTTACGAAATTATCAAGATGCAATGGCAATAATTAGTAAATTGGTAAACCAGATCTTTTCATTACTATGACTGTAATCCAAAATGGCATGAAATTGAAGAAAATCTTTTACCTGGTCAACAAGTTTCGGATAAATCTGATATTTGTGCTCGTGTTTTTAACCCCTTTCCGTGCTTTAACGAGTCTGACTCGTGATGAAGATTTTGGTCTAAACATGAATATGACGAGTCAAGCTCGTGAACAGATAGTCAGGCCAAACATGAATATGACGAGCCAGGCTCGTGAACAGATAGTCGGGCCAAACATAAACATCACGAGCCAGGCTCGTAAACATAAACATCGTAATATAACGGTCGTAATTGAATGTTAGTTCCTATCAGTACGCCACGAGAGTTAGTCACAATTGGGCCACTTGGGCCCGAGTTTCGTCGAGGTAAATGGCACGGGAAGGGGTTAATATTAAAAAAGATTATTTAATTGATTTAATCGTTAAACAAAAATTTTTTGGTGAAGTAGCAGCATTTGTATACGTTATTGAATTTCAAAAACGCGGTTTGCCACATGTTCATTATGTTAATTACTTTAAAATACAATTATAAAATCACAACTCCGCAAATTGTTGATAAATATATTTCTGCTGAAATTCCTGATCTATGTGAAAATCGTATTCTACATGATGTAGTTATAAAACATATGACTCATGGACCTTGTAGTGATTGGTGTTTGGTACGTTGTTCAAAACATTATCCGAAACCTTTTCTCGAAGAAACTAAAATGGATGAAGATGCTTATCCTTATTATCGCCGACGAAATAATGGAACAAATTTTGAATATCCTGGTGGATATGTAGTTGATTATCGTTATGTTGTTCCATATTGTCCTATTTTATTATCAATTATATTTAATAGTCATATAAATGTTAAAGTAGTTTCAAGTATTAAATCAGTTAAATATCTATATAAATATATTTATAAAGGACATGATGTTGCTGCTATAACTATTGAACCAATAACAGAAAATGTTATTATTGATCATAATGAGATACATAATTACATCGAAGCTTGTTATGTTGGACCTATTGAAGCTAGCTGGCGTATTCTTAGTAGAAAACTACAAGATAAAAGTCGCGCTATAACACGTTTACCAGTCCATTTTCCTAATGAGCAAAATATTATAATTGAAAATGAAACATTGACGATGCAATGACTTCTGATTTATATCAAGTTACTATGTTAATAGATTAGTTTATTTTTCTTTAAACTTACGTGATGAAGAAGCAAAACAGTATTTGTATATAGAAATTCCAAGTTATTATACATTTAAAAAAGAGAAAGTTAACGATAAAAATGTACTTCTGTTTAGGATTTGCTATGTAATTCAAAGTAAAAATTCACTCCCAGTCATACTGGCGCCATCCGTTTGCGCGCAATCACACTCGAAAGTATGTAATGCCGTCCTTTTTTCGCGAAATCAGCCAGGATCCGCGTGATCGCGGATGAATACATGGTCCTGGCCAATTAGGCAATTGTAAAATCACGCGATTTGATGTGACGAAATGGGATAGGCTAAAATAGGATCACCCGACTCGCGATCGAATCCTTATTATCCGGGAAAAAACCTCTCTCGGTGTTACTCGTGACTCGTAATTTGATCCCTTAAGAAGAGAGTAATTATCGGATAACAAGAAGAAAGCCTCTCTCCGAGAGCATCGTGGTCTAATCAAAAGAAGAAAGCTTCTCTCCGAGAGCATCGTGGTCTAATCACAGGAAGAAAGCCTCTCTCCGAGAGCATTGTAGTCAAATCACAAGAGAGTCATCGAAATTCCTTAACAGTGAAGAGAGAGTTTTTGTCTGATCATTGAGAATTCTAGTCTGAGTAATCGAGAGCGAATCGGAATTGATAAAATCGAGAATTTCCTAAGTGCCTTATAAGTGAGACGTTAAAACTCGCGAGTACATAAAACCGATGAATCATTGTATCGAATATCTCGAATGATCGGTTCAGAATTGCGGTTAAACTAATCTGTGCAATGCTGCATTTGAACATTCTGAGCGCGAGTGCCGGGATTCAGCGGAGCGCTTCCACTCTAAGTGAGAAATGGAGCCTCTGTCCTCAATGAGCCTCCGCTCATTCGTGTGCTCGTGGAATAGTGCGGTCTCGCTCGATCTTGCGGACAGCCGATAGAGCGCTGTCTCGCTCGCTCTCGCGAAAAACCGATAGAGCACTGTCTCGCTCGCTCTTACGCGAACCGTGGAATAGTGCGGTCTCACTCGCCCTCACGAACAGCCGACATAGCGTTGTCTCGCTCAATCTCGCGAATAGCTGATAGAGCGCTGTCTCGCCTGCTTTTGTGAACAATTGTATAGCGCGATCTCTCATAAACTTGTACTTGTAAATATCGAAGTGCTCAAACATTCGAATTCGCGTCTTGCACCACTCGAATGCTTTTCAACATTGTAAATATAGTTTGTTATAGTGCAATAAACTGATAGTAATTCTCTCGCGGACATTACTGTGACAAATCAAAGAAGCAGTTGCACATTATTCAAACGCTTCACTCATCCCTCGCGAAATCCCGTTTAAGTCAAGCTCGCGATACCTACTCGGGTGTGTACCGGCATTACAGTCGCAATTAAAAGGTGCGATCCCGAACAATCACGTTGGGTCAAGTGCAAAAGTCATTATAATTGTATAGGACCAATATATTCCGTTAGTCCAACACAAATAGAATTATTTCATTTACGATTATTGTTACTCACAGTAAAAGGGGCCACAAGTTTTAACGATTTAAGAACTGTAAATGGAGAATTTTGTCAATCATTTTCAGCCGCATGTTTAGCTTTAGGTTTGATCGAAGATGATGATGAATGGAAAAAAGCTATGAATGAAGCTGTTGGATGGATGATGCCACGACAACTTCGTAGATTATTTGTACGTATATTATTACATTGTCAACCATTACATCCTGAAGAATTGTGGGAAAACTTTAAAGTAGCAATGTCTGAGGATAATATTCAACATTTTGGTATATTACAAGGACAAAATAAAGCATATGTACAAATTAATAGTATGCTTCGTGCTGAAGATAAAAGTTTTGTAGATTTTCCACAGATGAAACAATTAACAGAAAATGACGAAGAAGAGAATTGCATGATATTTGAAGAAGCTATGGAACTATGGCACCAAACAGTATAAACAATTATATAATAATCAGAAAGAGATCGTCAATCTTATATTAAATGAATTAAACAATAATATTATCTCAAATAATTGTTTTTATATTGATAGTCCAGGTGGATCAGGTAAAACATATACAGGGTGTCCCTAAATTCGCGCCCACGGAGTACAAGGCGTGATACTTTAGGCTAAAAGAAATAACTTTTTTCTTTAGCAAAATTGCGTGCGATAAGTAGTTTTTGAAGGAGAGCAGGTTGAAGTAAATCAATAGGCGTTCTGGTGTAAGTGGCGCTCAGGGCCGGCGCGCGCACTTCGCTCACTTGTATCAAATTCTTGACTAGTATTTACAAGTAATGTTAAAACATTAATGATTTGTTATAATTAGTTTACTATGAATTTATTTTTATCTTAGTTATGATTTTATTTTAATTATACATATAATTAGTTAGATTATACTTAAGACTCAAATAATAAGAATCAACTTGAATACTGAACCGTGATCTTTTTCCATATTGTATTCTTTAAAAAGTGAATAATTAACAAAATAAATATTGCTTTTATTTCTTACGTAATAAAAGATAAAAGAATGTCTGATTTCGTAGATCTATCTGAAAATAGAGACAAATGTAAATAGTAATGTGCTTTGCGAGCTAAACCTAATGCCGGCGGCACAATTGATATTTTTGTAGAAAATTTTCCAAAATGTAAGAAAATGATGAAAAAAGAAAAAAATTTAGAAGAATAGAAACGCGTTTAGCTCGCAAAGCACATTACTATTTACATTTGTCTCTATTTTCAGATAGATCTATGAAATCAGACATTCTTTTATCTTTTATTATGTAAGAAATAAAAGCAATATTTATTTTGTTAATTATTCACTTTTTAAAGAATACAATATGGAAAAAGATCACGGTTCAGTATTCAAGTTGATTCTTATTATTTGAGTCTTAAGTATAATCTAACTAATTATATGTATAATTAAAATAAAATCATAACTAAGATAAAAATAAATTCATAGTAAACTAATTATAACAAAGCATTAATGTTTTAACATTACTTGTAAATACTAGTCAAGAATTTGATACAAGTAAGCGAAGCGCGCGCGCCGGCCCTGAGCGCCACTTACACCAGAACGCCTATTGGTTTACTTCAACCTGCTCTCCTTCAAAAACTACTTATCGCACGCAATTTTGCTAAAGGAAAAAGTTATTTCTTTTAGCCTAAAGTATCACGCCTTGTACTCCGTGGGCGCGAATTTAGGGACACCCTGTATATACACAATTATCTATTATTTAGATAGAATTAGAAATAAACGTGTATGTACAATGGCATTTACGGGTATTGCAGCTACATTATTACCTTTTGGAAAGACAGTTCATAAGATATTTGGATTACCAGTTCCATTATTTGCTGATTCATCATCAACTATTAAAATCCAATCAAAAGAAGCTCAATATTTAAAAGAAATTGATATTTTTATTTGGGATGAAGCACCAATGGCACCACGATATGCTTTAGAAATAATGGATCAAACATTGCGTGATATTATGAATAATGATATTCCTTTCGGTTGAAAAATTGTTTTATTAGATGGTGATTTTAGACAACTTTTACGTATTAAAGTACTGCTACTCGAAGTGAAATTGTAAATCTTTCTATTAAGTTTAGTTCGATTTGGAAGCATTTCGTAAAATTCTCTTTAATACAAAATATGCTAGTTCCTCCAGAAGAAACTGAATTTGTAAAGTTTATATTGAATGTTGGAGATGGTACATTAAATAATGTTAATGATAATATACAAATTCCTGAATGTTATATAGCGTCTATTAATGCTGATATTGTGGAAGATATATATGGTGATTTAATAAGAAAAAAAGAGTTTGTTAAAATGTCTAAATGTGCCATATTTTCTGCAAGAAATGTTGATGTAGATGAAATTAATAAGAAAGTTATGGAATTATTAGATATAAATGATGAACGAATTTATACAAGTGTAGACACTGTTGTAAATAATGACAATGGTGACATGAGTGAAACATTATTACCAGAATATTTAAATAGTTTATCTCCATCGTCTCTTCCTCCTCATGAATTAAATTTAAGACCAAATTGTATTATTATGTTAATTAGAAATGTAAGTATCAATGAAGGTTTTTGTAATGGCACTAGATTAATGATTATAGAGCTGTTCGGGATCGCAACTTTGAAGTTGCGCGAGACTGCCGGTACACACCCGAGTGGGTATCGCGAGATGGAAGGACAGCTTAGCAAAACGCAACCAGTCACTTGCGGCTTCATTAAATTCTTTTTGAGTGTAATTTGTGTACATACCTAACACTACTTCTCTCATGTGTTTTATGATACATAAAGAGGCAACTCCAAAATTTTCTTTACGACCCTTCCATGAACATTGCAAAGCACATTCATTTGTAAACTTGTGACATTGTATTTCTAATAATTTCACGCGTAGTATGACCACCAATTCTTCGGACAAAAGTTTTATATTCGTTGATGAATATTTCTCCTTCATTTTTTAATTTTTCTTTCATTTGAAGAATTTCATTAATAGTTTTCAAGTGTAAGTACTTTATTACTCGATCTGTAGAAACAATTGGTAATACTCTTGGCGTAATATTGTCAATACTTTGTTGAATATTTATCAAGCGAATGTTGGATGCTGCAACCATTCTGTTTAATGTTTGAATATTTTCTGTAATCAAATAATAATATAATAAATAAAATATAAATAAATTTTTATAAAAAAAATATAAATAAAACATTATTGTATTGCTAATGCCTTATAATATTAATTTATTATTATAGAAATAATGTAAATAGTATTACTAGTATAGTATTATTAATATAATATAATGTGTAAATAGTAAGAAAATAATATTGAAGTATTTTACATGCAGAGAATTAATACATTTTATTAATAAAATTGGATATTGCACTTATATGAGTTTGTTAATTATTCTTTAAGTTCAATAAAATTAATATTTGAAAGATCAAAATAATTAATTTTGCGAGTTTCAAATATTTATATTTTAAGAAATATATAAATACTTATTGACTAAATAAGTATTTTTAAACATCTTCTTATCTTCTGTTTTTAATACTGTTGTCATTATGTCATCTCTCATTTTGCAAATTTCCTCTTTTATTTTGCGCATTTCTTGTTTCATTTTGTACATCTCCTCTTTAATTTGTTGCATTTTATGTACTACATTTTCTGATTGATTAATATTAATTTTGGACGAAAAAATTGGTGACTGATCCAATGCATTCTTCCTATAATAATTTCTTCCGGATTCTACATAAATACATTATATATGTAGAATTTTATAAATATAATGAATAATTATGATCAGCATAAAGAAATTAATTTTTAATTTTTTTGACTACACTTACCATTATTGTTAGTTTCATTGAAAGTCGATAGAATTAATGACTGTGAAAACGATTCTGTCTCATCGATTTGATTGTCAGTATCTGGCCATTGTGGTAATTCAGATTTTCTCTTTTTTTCAATTTTTTGCGTTCTGTTATTATTATTATCTGAGTCGCTGCTATCTTTATGTATAGATCGATTAGAGTTTTTTCTTATAATTTTTTTTATTTTTGCCTTTTTATTTTTGTCTTCTTTATTTTCTTCGGAATCACAATCAGAATAAATTTGTTTATTAGGAATTTTAGTTCTAAAACCTTTTCCTAATTGGGATTCTTCGCAAGAAGTATAATTCTTATCTTCTGCAATTTTTCGTGCTTTTTCAACAGAACCTAAATAGTTGAAAATAAGAAGAATTATAAATAGAAATAAATAAAATAATATTGATTTGCAAAAATTAAAACTAAACAATATTACATTATCAAATTACTGTAAGATATATTTTAATTATAAATGTGTTGTTATATTTATGATCCTACAATACAGAAAACAATAGAGAAAATATTAAAAATAATAACAATATTAGGAAGAGCAATTTGGAATTATTTTATTTTAGAACAAAGAATGAATTAATGGATAATGAATTAAGAATTAAAAATAATTAATGTATTTTATTCCCTTGTTTTATTCCCTTGTTTTAAGTAAAATAATTCCAAAGGTGCACTCCATAATATTGAATATTTATTTTTAATGTTTTCTTATTTTTTTTATATTGTATGCAAAGGCTAATTTAATTTTTTTTACACTTGTTTAAAATTTTTTTAATCTCAAAAAAGGACCCTAACTCTATTAAATTACATATAGAAAATACGAAAAACTTTGTTATTGATATTGTGATTTAATAACAAATTTATTAACAAATCTTTTAATAATAAAAAAACTTACGACAACATTTTTCTACAGTTACTGGAAGTAATTGCCACGTTTGAATATCAGGATTGATACGTTTAGATATTAGAGATGATACGTTTTTCATAATCGCTGGTGGCCACCAACATAAATAATTATTGCCATTTTCTTGAAGCCAATTTGTAGGCACTTCAGATACAAGTTCATTATTACAAAATGAAACGACCGCATACGCCATTATCCTAAATGTATAACAATTATTGTATTAATAAAATGTATAGATTACATACATACACGCACATTAAAAAGCTATTCAAACATTATTATTGTTTGTTTTAATATTTTATAAAATGTAATAATTATATAAATAAATAATATTTTTAATTAATAAAATCTATATAAACATTCTTTTATCGAAGTAAATAATAATATATAAAAAATAGGTTATAAAATACTAAAAAATAGGTTATAAATTATTTTGAAATTTTTCAAGACTTATTGAATAAACTATTAATTGATAGTTTCACATGTAATATAAAAAGAAAATGGTTAGATTAGTATATATTGTTTATTTAAAAAATAGTTTTAAATATATAAATAATAAATATACTTGTCGTATTCACTTCTCGTAAACGATCGTAATCTCGTGAAGCAAAAGATAACGATACACGATACACACAGTAGCGGCACCACTGAAAATATATTAAAAAAGCGACAAATCAAAACTAATAAAATACATTTTATATTTATGTTAAACATATATGTTGTTGAATTGTTGTTGTTGTTGTAGATAAGCAAAAATAATTAATTTTTATTATTTCAAATACAAAAAAGTCATAAACAATAAAACGAAAAATATATGAAAAATAATATCTGCGTAAATGATACATGTATAATATGAATAATTTTTTATTATATTTATTGATTTAGAATATTAATGTTATTATAAATGAAATGATGTATATAATATGAAAGAATTAAATTTAATGATGTATTAGAAAAATTTGTAACACGTAGGAGCACCTTTCCTGACGCCGCGGATTGGCTCGTCGGAGTCAGGGTTCGGGAGAAGGGGAGGCTCAGGCTCGCAGAACTACACGTGTACGGTTTAACAGAAAATTTATTTATTCAGAAAATAAATCAGGGTGTTTTACAATAGACCGACAAGGCTCCGGGTAACGAGCCGCGCGAGAATTATAAAATCCAAAACTTAATCTACGGATTATGTACATGCCTTATTTTAGTACTTATTTACAAAGGGGACGCGCCTAAATGTAGAAAAGTATTTATAAAGCGGTGGGTGTTCAAACACCACGTAGCGCGTACGACTTCTTCACGGACACGAACGCGGAAGAGAAACCTCTCCGGGTGGTCGCGTGCAACGAGGTACGGACGCGGGCCTAGCAGGATCTGCCAACCGAAGTCGGCTGAGGACGGGAGCACCCGGGTACACGGGTGCCCCGTGGTACGCCGGGATACTGGACGTCGGTAGCAACCGGGCTCTAGACCAGGGGAATTAACCAGGGCCCCCAAAGTGAAACTCGCGGTTTAATGCGGTACGAGGCGACGAACGAGCGGTACGCTAGACGGCCACGAAAAGGAGAGTCGGCTTAGGATCTAAGTGAGGGGAGATCAACTTTATTCATAACAGGTCGTCGCTCGAGAAGCCGTGAAAACGGCTGGTATTCCGAGGGCGGGCAGTCGGTGTCCAAAGATCCGGGGTGATGGTTGTCCTTCAGTGTTGAAGATACGGCGCTCGTCCAGGAGCCGTGGGAACGGCTGTCGTCCGGGAGCCGTGAAAGCGGCTAGTCCTCTAGTGCCGTGGATACAGCGCTCGTCCAGGAGCCGTGGGGAACGGCTATCGCCGGCAGCCGTGACAACGGCTATCACCAGGAGCCGTGAAAACGGCTATTCGGGGTGCAAGCAGTGATGGTTGAGAGCCGGACCGTTCCGGGCGTCGGTTGCAACCGACCGAGTACGGGAGCATCCGTACCCTGGACCGGATCGTCCTTGGCTCGACAGGAACTCCTGGTTATCGGGTTCACCCGACCGGGCACGGTAGAGACCGTGCTCTGAAGGGAGCGAGGATAGGAGTTCGGTAGGCTTCGATTGCCCAGGGTGCGCCCTGTGGCTTCGAGCGTCCCGAGAGTCGGGACAGGAATATGTAGCGATCTGCCGGAGCGGCCGCCTTATATACCCGGCTGGCTACCCCCACGCGATATCCCCACGCGGTCATGCGCGTGGTAGTGGGGTAGGCCACGATCTTCAATCCGCGGATCCTAATTCCGCTGCTCGGTCGAGGTGCTCAATCGGCGGCGCTTGGCGCTAAATTGGCGCAGCGCATGTAGTGACTTGTCACAAATTATGATTTCTTTGTTAGAATGTATTAATTTAAATTTTCCTTGTACTTGAGAAGGAATTATTATATTATTAACAATGGCAGAATCATTAATTACACAAATATTTAAATTTTGAGTTTCATGGTTTTATAAACAATGGTTTTGTTGTAATTAATTTATCACCACAAAATTTCAAAATTTTGTTTGACATAAACATTTTTTTACTATTAAAATTGAATTATCTTTCAGAAAACATACATTATTTGGTTTTTTAAGAGAAATTATAAATTCTTGAAACTCTACTAAAATAATTCTAGATTTAAGTTTTGAATAGTGAATAATGGGATATGATTTCTCAAATTCTTTTACATTTGGACATCGATTTTCTTCATTAATTCTATTAACTAATTGCTCAAGAGGTTTAGGTGAATTTTGAATTTTAAGCTTTAAAATTCTTAAATAATTCTCAAATTGAAAGCAGCTAAATCTATCTAAACAGCCAAAAGTCTTCACTTTATTAGCTAAATGTAATAAGTTATGAATATTATATGACATATATTGTCGACCATACAAGTCCTCATAATGAGAAGTGAAATAAATTAATAAATTATAAACGTATTCATTTAATGTAAAACATAATTCCGGATGGCATAAAATTCTTATGACTACACTTAAAGTAAGAAAATGTTCGTAACATTCTGCAGACATTACTGACTTTAGAATTACAGGGCCAATATACAGCGTGTGTCAAAAGTTCCGGGACGGCTGGATAATTTGAAAAATACGCATCACAGAGGAAAATGACCTAGACAAAAGTTGTAGGATTTTTCCCGGGCAATCCGACGGTGACCTTAGATTTGACCTTGAATAGTCATTTGAAGGTCACATAAAGATTACCTTCAATTTCTTAAATGGAACCCCCTATTTTTCATTGCATATTCTTGTAGCTTATCTCGAGAGCTTTCCAAAACACTATAATTAAGTACCTTTTTATTAAGTACTTTTTGAGTTATAAGGCTTGAAATAATTTCTTAATTTTACATAAACCATAAAATATCTAGTAAACCATTCATTTTTCGATTATTTTACCTTCATACTTTTATGTACAAAATAATGAGAGGAATCAATTGGTGTAAAGAAAACATACAGTTGTTTTTAAGAAAAAATATGGAAGTGTTAATTGCAAATTACATATTTTTTCTTAGAAACAACTATGTGTTTTCTTTACACCAAATGATTCCTCTCATTATTTTGTACATAAAAGTATGAAGGTAAGATAATAGAAAAATGAATGGTTTACTAGATATTTTATGGTTTATGTAAAATTAACAAATTATTTCAAGCCTTATAACTCAAAAAGTACTTAATAAAAAGGTACTTAATTATAGTGTTTTGGAAAGCTCTCGAGATAAGCTACAAGAATATGCAATGAAAAATAGGGGGTTCCATTTAAGAAATTGAAGGTAATCTTTATGTGACCTTCAAATGACTATTCAAGGTCAAATCTAAGGTCACCGTCGGATTGCCCGGGAAAAATCCTACAACTTTTGTCTAGGTCATTTTCCTCTGTGATGCGTATTTTTCAAATTATCCAGCCGTCTCGGAACTTTTGACACACGCTGTATAATAAAAATAATCTTAATTCTGTAGCTTTCTATTTGTTCACTTCGTGTAAACTACGGGACAGTCGCGAAAATTCATATGGAATGGATGTTCTCAAAGCTAATAATGTTTTAGAAAGATAATTTTGATGATCATTAGAAAACCGTATATCTTTAAAATCGTTAGTCCAAAACTGAAGAAGTCTCTTCATTACTTTTAAGCATACTAAGTGCATATAATCTATTCCAATTTGCGAAATCATATTAATTTTCAGTGATTCTAAAATAGATCATCCATTATGATGTTCTTCTTGTTGTTTTTCCGAAATGATTCATCTGTTCTCAATGGACAATTTCAGGGAAAATAATAGATTTAATATATTCTCCTTCTTGCACACATTTACTATAGTCAAAATAATCTGAATGACTTTTTGTATAAGTTATAAATGCTCTTGCTGGAGCATCACAAACAATTCCTTTAACTGAAACTTTGCAAGTTTTTCCATTGTAATTAATACCATTTTCCTCAAGTAAAATAAGTTCATTAATTAATGGACTTAAATACTGATTTGCATCATTTGGTTTTGACATACCATGGTACACGCCAGCGGCAAATGGTTTTGTACGGATATTAGTAAAAATAGAAATTAAAATAGGCCAAAATTGACTCAATGAACTATTTGATATTGATAAACCATCAATATTAATTAATATATCAATAGTATTTGGACATACCTTAAAGTACTTTGCTATTGATCGTAGAAGACCATCCACTACTCCAAAGTGTATATAAGAGCCACCTGCTATTTTCTTAATTTCTCGTGTAGCGTATTTTGGAGTATGCATTAGAGTCCGAGCATCTCGAGGTAATGTGTCATGACCACAATCATGTAGTATTTGTAGCAATGAATTAACAAACTTTTGTGTAATATTTTCTTGTATCACCCATAAAAAAAGTCTATCACGTAAATTAGAAGTAGAACTTTCATCAAATGTTCGTGATTCATTATTAACTTCAATTAAATCTAAATTAGTGTCACTAAAATTTACATTTTTCTATATACTCTCATTATCTGTAGTTTTTACTGCATCAATTAAATTTGAAGAAACATTCATTGAAAAATTGCATATAAGATAATCTTCGATTAAAAGTATAGAAGTGACTGCAGTATTGTTTTCTAGATTACTTGATATTTCATTCCTTAAGGCATAAGTATTTTCAGCACAAGTATTTTCAGCATTGCCAGAATTATTAATACCATAAAATTGTATTCGGGAACGAATCAGTTGATTCTTTCTCCGCTTCGATATAAAACGTATATCTTTCGGCATCTTTCATTTATAATTTAACTTAAATCTACAAAAAGATATTATGACATTTTAATTAGAAATCATACACAGTAAAATAAATTTCTGTTAAATAATTGTAAAAAGAATAAAAAAGTAAGGTTATGATATTATTATTATAGTAATACTTAATTGTTTTGAGCGTATATAATTTTAAATCTTTTTTATTGCATGTGTAATAGCATATATGTGTAATAGCAAAGAAATCAGATAATTTAAAATTAAAAAATTTATTAATAATTTGAGAAAAAATATATAAGTATATATATAAGTAAATATATAAGTATATATATAAATAATTACCTCATGCATTGAATGACACACGATAATAGAATAGATCACAACACGTATCAATACCCATACAATACACAAATATCCGAAGAACATCCATAAGATGATCATTAAGGATATTGAGGATATCCACAAATAATCCGTTTTACGTTCTTCGAACATTCAGTGGACGTTCGTGGTATATCTGTTTATGAAATTGATGGACATGTTTTAATCTCTAAATAATAATATAATTTATCTACTTCATATAAAATTTTACATAAAAATTTCATATAAAAATTTTATTTATAATTTATACTCGCATATTGCACTTTACATTTTAAATAGGTAATGAACGGATTATTTTCGTTTATTTGCCGGACATTTACCTGTCCGACTTATAAAATCAATTTAATATCTGAAACTCTTGTATTGAGATCAAAAATTAAATTGAACAGTTTATTTTTAATCTTATTTGTTACTCTTTGCAAACTTTATGTAATTCTCATAACTAAAACTTAAATACAAGAAAGATAGCGCATCGTACGTCGCATAGCGGTAAACGAACGAACTAACACATCCTTGCGTACTCGCGCGAAACTTTGACGTCCAAGATCGGAGATTTTGGACTTCCAAATATTTGCCGTTAACGGATGTCTCGAATCGGATGTACGATGAATGGTCATTTCATGTCCATGGACGTGCGGACGTAAAATGGACATAAAATGAATATCCATAGAATGTCCTGTGCTCTCTGGGTAATTTCTTCTACTTATTGAATCACATTGACCGAAAGAGAGAAACAGATCTAAATATTTATTAATCAAATAAAAGTGTAATAAAAGAATAAGTGCAAATACGTTTAGAAGACAACAAACTGTGGGTAATAAAACTGTTAGCAAGATGGCGAGCCAGCCAATTTTTCACGCATGCGCAGCAAATACGCGGCATGAATGTCGCATGAATTTATTGCAGAAACATATTCTAAATGAACATTTGTAATATTACATTTATAATTTATATATTATATAACTTATATGTAATTTTATGGTAACTTAGTTATGTTACTTTTGAATAACAATTTATATTACCGTTATATTACATAAATGTAAAAATTATAATATTACTTGTTACTTCAGAAATATGTAACTGTTATATTCTGTGTTTAGTGGGTTGCGATATATTCGCGGTAAGTAGCGTAGCGCTCGTGCGCTTTGTCATCCATAACCTATTTGTTACTCTGCTCTTTCTGTGTTACATAGCAGTGCGTTAAGAAAAAAGTAAAAAGAATCTCGTGAAGAGGATAGAAGAAGGAGAAAGAGGGAAAGAAGAAAAGTTGAATAAAGAAGGTATGTAAATATGTGTATAAATAATGCTCTTTTTTAAGAGAAAGTATGAAAAACTTTGATCGCAAAAAGGTCATATTACTTGCACATATTTATATTTACAATTATATTTACAATATGTATAAAATATATAAACTATATTGTAATTATATGTATGTACATATATATACATATATATATAATATATATACATTACATATACATATGTACACATATATGTTAATATGTAAAATTAATAATATGTAAAATATTTTTGTTTGTAATAAAATTACACTAATAATTTTAAATCCTCTCTGCATTATTGTATGTGCCCTTAATAAAACATTAATACATATGCAAGATAATATATGAAAGTTATTTGTAAATATGTATTATATGTTCTACGTTATCTTATATACTATGCGTAATAATGATTTAAGAGTATATGTACTAATGCGAATAGCATTCATTATTACTAATCTAATTTCAATATTGCTGGAAGAGTTTGCTTATAAAGAAGCTTGTACAACAAGCTTGTTATCTAGGAAATATATAGCTATTCCTTTATATAAGCTTTTGTATAAGTAAATTCTTCCTGTAATATTTAAATTTGATTAATACATAATATTGAATTCTATTTAAGTTAGTATGTATATACTTAAATCATTACAATATGTTATTTATAAAAATGCATGTATTAAACTTTATCTTATATATATCATAATAATGTACTAATGTGGATAGATTTAAATTTATTAATTTAATTTAAATATTGTAAGAAAAGTTTGTTTATAAAGAAACTTGTATAAAGAAGTGCCTATACATTTTTTAGAATATTAAGAATATTAATACAAGATAATTTATATATGTAATACATATATTTTTTTAAATAGTTTAGTTTATTGAAAAACACTAATAAGAATTGTATATAGGTTATATTCAAAAAATATTTTTAAAAAAATATTCAAAATATGTTAAATATATTCAGTAAATTTTTATCCGTCGAAACGAGGTGGGAAACTTAGACACTTTAGAAGATTTGGCGACTCGCGTAGAAGCTAGTTATTTGCTGTCGCAACGTTATCGGGCACCCCCGACTCCGAAGAAATCATTGTTTCCGAATCTCGCATACCATGCACCGCGTAATACGAAACAGCCCTCGCGAGGCCGGGAAACTCTTGCCGCGTTGAGCACATCTGAGGCGAAATCAGAGTCAAAATAGAATTCGCGAAAGGAGAGGAGAAACAAAAACCGTGCCGCTCGAGTCGCGACCCGGACAGAGGCCACACAAGAGGCTTCGTCGTCATCAGGGACGACAGCCGTAGAATCGACAGCTTCGCGAAATTCCACGCGAAAGTGTTGGAATTGTGAGAGTGTCGGTCACATCTCGCGAAATTGTAAAGCCGCTCCGCGAATGCATTGTTATCGTTGCGGTCGAGCGAAAGTAACGTTACAAACGTGTCCCGACTGTTTGGGAAAAGAGTAAAGGAGTCAAATAATGGGGGGGACCCGACTCCTGTTTAACCCCAACCCTCTTTTCGTGTCGTTAATTGTTCTCGTGAATTTTCGTTCAGTGCTTTTGATTGTCATGACATTCCGTCGATGTTATTTATTCGTGTTAATTTATTAGGAAACGAGATTAGCGCTCTAGTGGATTGTGATTCGACTCGCACTTTTCTAGGATCTAATGTTGTCGAATTGATGAATAATTTGAAGTTAAAATTTCGAAAGTCGGATGGCCAACGCGTAGTTACGGCAACCGGCCAAACGACACTCGTTAGGGGAGAGGTGGATCTTCCTTTTACGTTATGTGGTAGGACTAATTCGTTAAAAGCGTATGCTTTGCCGTCTTTGGCAATCCCATGCATTCTAGGACTTGATTTTTTGAGCTTGTTTAGTATGATAGTAAATTTTTCACGCCAAGAATGGTACTTTGAAGATGAACCAGCCAAGGTGTATCGTTTAGAGAATCAGCCGTTAAATTCCGTTTGTTGTGTAAATTTAGTCGAGAATTCTGTTAGTCGCAAATCAAGTGATTATTTCATGTCCGGAAGCGCAAATGTAGCGGAACCGAAGCCGAATAACAGCCCGCGAGAAAATAGTCTGTCGATCGCGAGAACCACGCGTGTTCGCAAATCCAAACGAGTTCGGCTGTCGAAATCTAATCCGTTTGTCTGCTGCGGTTTAATTGAGTTGTTGTCGCGCGAAAACCAAAAACTAGCTAAATTCTTGAAGGAGCATATAGTAGGCGATCCGCATAAACCGGGCGACCAATTTAACCGAACACAAAATTGATGTCGGCGGGCATACTCCGATTAAACAACGATATTATCCCGTTTCGCCAAAAATTCAGGAAGCGATCTACGCGGAAGTCGATAAAATGATAGCGGCAGGAATTATCGAACCATCTAAAAGCGAATGGTCTAGCCCGATCGTAATGATAAAGAAACCTAACGGCAGCTATCGATTTTGTCTAGATTTTGGGAAATTAAACAGTGTTTCGAAAAAGTTTACGTATCCATTACCACCCAAACAGCACAAGGATTTCCTTTGGATCTCCTAAAGAAATTTTATTGGGATATATAATATATCCTAAGGATATCTGTTTGTAATCCTCGTACGTTTTTAGGATGTCCTAAGGAAGAGCAAATGAGCGCCTCAAATAATGCTTAGAAATATCCTCAGGAGATTCTATTTCAACGTCCTAAGGATATTTGCAGGATGTTCATAGGAAATCTTATAATCTTTAAAACGTCTACAATACATCCTAAATTAGTCCAAGACACATCATTGTGGTGCTTTATATGCTATTTCTAGGATTAATTTAGGTTATATGCATCTTTTTTAAGGATTTTTTCAGGATTATTTCAGAATAAATTAAAAAATTATGTATATATCACATGTATACAAATTTTTATTAATTTTAATATTATTGCACATTATTGCACATTGCAAATTTAATGCACTTATTACATTTATTGCAAGAAAACAAAAAAACTATATATATATGAAAAAATTTGAATTTGAAAAATTTAAAAGTATAAAAAAATATAATAAAAGAAAAACACAAATTATTCAGGAGAAACATCTGTCATGAGTAAACTTTACCAAAAATAACACTTAAACGAAGTAGAAAGTTTTACTATTTTGCGATTTTCGCAAAACTCATTCTATCTGCACATAGCGGGTGATGTAATTAACTGCGGACAGCCTGTTATACATTACTTAAAAGAGATTTGGACCAATTAATTCGTCTAAAGTTTTATCATCATCATCATCTGCTTCTTGATTGTCTTCTTGCGGAAAAGATTCTGTTCTCTTATCCATGCTACATACATTTTTATTAGATTAGTAAAATTAGTAACATTTCACAAAAATTATATTTATATTATATTACATATTTTTCTTTTTGTAGACGTCTATTTGTATGCTGTTCTATGTTAGATTGGTTTTCTTCTTGCATCAAAGATTTCTTTGTCTTATTCAAGCTTAAAATAATATTGCAATTATATTAATTTTTTTAAAACTTTGTAATTCATAAACATATTATTTTAATTTTAAAATCTATAGATATGAAAAAGCAACATACTTTTTCTTAATACTACGTTCGCTTGCATGTCTTAGCCAAGATTTGATGGGCTCCGAAATATTTTGTTCAGTAGCTTCCGGAAAATAAATTCTTACCGCACCTAAAATAAAATATACATTAATATACCATATATAATACCATATATAATAAATATTTATAAAAAAGTAAGATATTAAGTTGAAAAGAATAAAATTATTGAGTTAAAAATAGAAACTTAAATATACCAATTAGAAAAAGTCACGTAATTAAATAAAACTAAAAAAATAACTCGAAACTAAAAAAAAAAAAATAATTGAATTCGTTGTAGATTTCTTATATTTAAAAATATATTATAAATAATATTCATTTTATTAGTTTTTAGATAAATAATTAAATTAATATTTTTAATTTATATTTACCACATATAATTTTTCAAAGATGTAAATCAAAGAATGGATAATTTATATTTTCCACCGACATAACTAAACATGCTTCCGACTGAATCACTCATAATACGTCATAATATGTTAAATGTTATTGATTTAATGTCTGTTCCACCAATTCGTGCCAATTGTGGACGTGTGTACGGGAGTTATAATTTAAAAACGGTTTTTTCGGCAATTTGCGATATATGGAGCAACGTGTAGTGTCTATTTTGAAAGAACAAAGAATATTGTGTGACACCATATGTAGGCAACATTCAGAATTGTTGTTAACGATAATTATTAAGTTAAATAGAATGACAGCTTGTCCCCCTCTAGGGGAATCGAACACGTGGCATCGAGCTTTATAAAAGTGTAAAAATAATGATGAAGACGGAAAATATTTACAGGACGTGCAATATATTAATGTAGAATAAGATATATATATATATATATATATATATATATATATAATACAATTAATATTATATAATACAATTTAACTAATTTGAATTACAAAAATCTTTATATTTTATGTACAATAGCAGGTACATACAATTACGTCATATGCTGTTAGAAGGATATCCTGCATATTAGATCCCCCATAGCAAAACAATTCATAGTGATATCATAATGATATTGTTCTGTGATAATTAAATGTAATGAAATCACAACAATAAAATCACAAAGTCATGGAATAAATTAAATTTATTTTAAAAAACCATATATATATATATATATATATATATATATGGTTTTTTATATATATATATATATATATATATATATATAATCATTTTGTTGTATGTGTGTGTGTGTGTAAATTATCTCACAATAACATTTTATTTAATATTACAATGATGTCATACTGACATCACACTTGTGACAAAGCGGATATTTGCATGTCACCATGACTTTCTTGTGATTTCATTGTGACATATTATTGTGATATCACTGTGACTTTTTTGCTATGGGAGATATATAATATATTATTTTTTAAATGTTATTTTACAGATTATTACACTGCTGTTTCTCTTGAGAGAGAAAATTCCATTATTTCCATATCCATTCCAATCCTATCCTCTAAAAACGAGTCTTACTTTATCAATTAACGGTAACTGTTAATAAATAGAACTCATTATACGAAACTAGTTTAATAAAACTCATTATATGAAATAAACATATATAAAGTTTTTTGAACACAGTTTTATATATATACATATATACATATACATATATATACATATACATATATATATATATATATATATATATATATATACACACACACAGTATTTGATTACAATGTCTTCAAAGAGACGTACTAAATGGAAAATAATAAATGAAAGAGTTAAAAAACATTTTGCACACTTGAAATACAGGATAAAGAAAATAATGGTGAAGAACCAATCAGGTCAAAATATTCTAAAGAATCTCTTAATTCTGACATATCAGAGCATTGCCAGCAATTTAATCAATATGAATTCCTTTGTAATTCGATAACAAATGAGGATGAAAGTATAAATTCTAACTGCACTAATAATGAAGCGGATAGTTCATGCTCTTCTATTGAGTATTATTTATTTGAAAATGATTTCAATGAAGAAAGGTCTAACGACAATAATACTGCGGAATTTTCTATTAGTTTTTCTAATAATTTTAATGTATTAAAAGATTTTACAGAAGACAATTTTACTAATTCTAACTTAGCAAATAATCTTGCCCAGTGGGCGCTTGAATATAAAATTTCTCACACAGCTTTGAATTCTCTTTTATATGCATTACAAAAATTTAATCTTATTGCATTTTCTGATGCTAGGACATTATTAAAAACCTCAAAAAATAGTTTTGTTTTTGATATGTATGATGGAAAATATTGTTATTTTGGAATTGCTAATAACTTACAAAATTTGTTTTCAGAAGTATCTTTACTGAAATCGTTACAAAAAATAAACTTGTTTGTTAATATTGATGGGCTGCCATTAGCCAATAGTTCATCAATTCAATTTTGGCCGATACTTTGCAAAATAGATCAATCATTATGTAAACTTGATCCTTTTATTGTTGCTGTATACTGTGGTCAATCTAAACCTCCAGATATATACGAATATTTGAAAGATTTTATACAAGAGTACAAGAATCTTTGTAATGATGATCTAGTTATCGATTCAAAATTATATTCAGTTTCGATTTCCGGCTTCATTTGTGATGCACCCGTTAGAGCTTTTGTTAAAGTCATTAAAGGACATAATGGTTTTTATGGTTTTGAAAGGTGCATACAAAAAGGAACACATCCGTTTGGTGCAACATTATTTGATCAAATCGATGCTAAAATACGAACAGATAAGAGTTTTTTACTACAAACGCAATTGGAGCATCATAATGGTATTTCTCCTTTAACAGAGATTAATTTTCCTATGGTTACAAAATTTATACTGGATCCAATGCATCTCGTTTACTTAGGAGTTATGAGACGAATGCTTTTTCAAATGATACAGGGAAATAATTATTTTTGTAAATTAGAGTCAAGGCGAATTAGTCTCTTATCTGAAAGATTAGAATTGTTGCATGAATACATTCCTATAGATTTTGCAAGAAAACCACAAAATTTAAATAAAATTAAAAAATGGAAAGCTACTGAACTACGCCAATTTCTCTTATATACTGGACTTTTTGTTTTAAACGGAATTATTCCAAATAATCATATTGAACATTTTAAGATTTTTCATATCGCTATATTTATTCTTTCATATCCAAATTTAGCAATTCAATTATGTGATTATGCACAGGCTTTACTGATAGAATTTGTTAAAACTTTTCATGACTTTTTTGGTCCAAACTCTAAAATTTATAATGTCCATAATCTTATTCATCTTCCAGACGACGTTAGAAATTTTAATAAGCCATTAGATGAAATAAGTTCATTTGATTCTGAAAATTTGCTCGGAAAAATAAAAAGATTTCTTCGGGGTGAGAAGAAACCATTATTACAATTATCACGACGACTTTCTGAAAATGTTTCCATTTCTGGGAAATATACTTTTAATTGGGAGTTAAAACGTAAACATAAATGTGGGCCACTTGTTGCTGGCATAAATAGCTCTGTAAGTCAGTATAAAGAGATAATTATTTATTTTTTATCATTTTGTGACTTGTCATAAACGTGATCGTTATGCGTTATTAAAAAATGGAAATATTGTACAAATTTTTAATATTGTTCTTAAGAATTCACAAGAAATACATTGTATTGATTTAATTTGTAAGCAATTTACAAAATACAGTAATTATTTTACTTATCCTTGTGAATCTCAAAAATTAAAAATATATAGAATGTATAAGCTAAAAGACTCATTTAAAATAATTAATTTAGCAGAAATAGAAGCCAAATGCATTGTGTTCGAAGATAATATTTCATATATTGGGTGTCCTCTTTTACATACAATTGCTACATAGATTTAATGAAGCTAATACTTACATTAGTCTTTTTTCAAATTATGTTTCTTTGTTAATTTGTTATTTTATGGACAATAATATATGTAAGTATTTTTTTTCAATATCTATTTTTTTTAATAAATTGTATACGTAAACATTTTATGACATATGTAGATGCAAAAGTATGCAATAGTAGAATTTATTGAAGAAGCTTCTGTTGAAATTATTCTTTCTTCCTGGATATCACCTGATAACAAAATCACATTATGGCCTAAAAATATAACTCCATCAATCCTAAAAAAATATCTTAAAAACGATATTACCCCCAGTGACGATTGGAGTCCTGTTAACATAAGAGTTTTGGGACATACAGGTACATACTTTATATATATTTTTACCATATTTATTTTTAAATTAAGATGTTCTATTATTATAATAAAGGATAGATAAAAGTTATATCAAAGTATAAATAAAAGTTATATAAAAATGAAATAATAATAATAATAATAATAATGAAATATTTTATTTTAAGATTAAGTTAATGAAAATTATGATGAATTCTTTGTAGAAAATTATGATAAAAATATTAATTTGAGTGATTTTTATATTATAATTATGTAGTTTTATTTTTTGAACATAAATTCAACATTTATTTGGTATTGATTTTATAGAAATAGTATAAAGCTTTAATTTTAATTGATGTCAGAAATTATCAGAATTACTAATTTAATTTTATAATAAAATATGAATTAAAATTTATAATAAAATATAATGCACACACAAATCAAATACAAATAAACACAAATAAAACGCACACACACACATCATACATACATACATACATGTGTGTGTGTGTGTGTGTGTGTGTGTGTGTGTGTGTTTCATTTTTCTGTGTATATGTATTATTTTTTATTTGTGACGATAAATTTATTTTTATTATTTTTATTTTTCTTTTTTAATATTACTTGATAGAATACTCATCGAAAATTTTTTTATAGACAATTTTGCTGATGCTATAAAAAAAGCATCCAAAGCAGAAGACACGTCTCATTTAAGCAGTGATGACTCTGATCGTGAGTCATATTGTACATTAAAACGACAAACGAAATTACCATGTCGATATCAAAGCAATGTATCTTCCGATTATGAAAATTTAGCGTCAAGAAAACAGCATATAAACTCAGACAAACGAACTAAACGTCCTGCTGTTCCATTCTTTCCCGAATTCCAAGGTAATAATATTAGCATGAAACAAAAATGCCATTTTAATCATTTTTAGATATTTAGACATTTATTATATTATATATTTAATATTCAAATTAATTTTTAAACCTACAATACATAGCATTTTTTGCCAAATAATTTATTCTTTGTATTATATATTTACTGCATCTCTGAAATGAAATTAATTATATATTAATATATATATATATATATATATATATATATATATATATATTATTAGAACATGCTATTCAAGTAAAGATATTTGTATCTAAAGTTTCTAAAATTAAGAAAATGTTTTTGATTGCAGAATAACAAAAACAGACAACACCTTAAAACATTGCAAAAAGATTCTGAAGTTACAAATAATCCGACAATATGCAATAAAAATGCAAAAATCCAAAACAATGAAGAAGTTAATGCAGAAAATTCAAACAATATGCAGCATGTTAAAGATGGTGAGATTTTGTTACTCTATTTTAATTTAAAAAAAAATAATATTTTTAATTTAATAATTAGGAAAATACAGCAGCCACGCGCAATTATTCAAGCGCAAAAACCAATGATTATTATTTTAAAAGGTACAAAGCTTAGCGAATGTTTCGACCTTTTTTTTGGATCATTTTCAGCGGTAATAAATAATACAAAAATAAGTCATTAAATTAAAAGCTGATCTTATAATTAGTCATCAGAAAAACCAATAAAGGCGAGGTCGAATACGCTGATATCGGGCAATATATAATAGATTATCCATTCTCTAAGCTGTGTATCTTTTAAAATAATAAACATTGGTTTTTGCATTTGAATGCGTGTGGCTTTTCATGCCGTTTTTTTCCTTTATTTGTTTTTTATTTTATTTACGCAGTCTTTATATCTTATATTACTTTTAATTATTTATTTCTATTAAATAAATATAATTTTTATATAATTTTTTCAGGAGTTTTGAAAACGATTTTTAAAATATTAGAAGAAATCAGATTTGAAATAATTGCATCGAGAAAAGAACAGCAAGAAATTAAAATAAAACTAGATGCTCTATTAACACAAAATAAGAATAGTAACATTAACAAGTTTAGCCGCTTACTCCCAATTTCTTCGATGGAGTCTTTTGATGAAATTGATCAATGTTTGACAAATTCTGAGGAAGATTTTATATCTTTGGTAAAAATATAAAAAAGTAAAACAATGAATTTAATTAATTCACAATTTAAAGATTACACTTAGCATTAAAGGAAAAAATGAGCACAAAATCTTAGATCATTATTTTAATAAACTATAATATTAAAAATTTCAAACTATATAACATAATCTACTTCAAAACAAGTTAACTTTATTACATGAACAACTATTTTAATTCTTAGGTAAAATATCTCAACCTTGCCTCTGGAGAAACAGAGAAAGAATTAGTTCCATCAGTAATGAAACTGCTAATGAAGAAGGCTGTTTCAATAAACTTTAGTGGTTGTGGAAAACAAAAGAAACGTGATTTTTCTGCAACTAAGGTTGCTGCTGCAATATTTGGTAAGTTTTATTTTTTTAGTAGTAAAAATATTTTAAAAATTGTATATACATATAGAAATATTAACAAAATTGTTAAAAATTTCAAATATTACAAAAAATGCAATATATATTAAAAATGTAATATATTTTTCTACTTTTTGCTCAAATAGTATAATATATATATTTATATATGTTTACATCATAATTATCGCTGAAACTCTTATGTACAGGTAGAACGAGAAATTAAATTAAAATTCGGCGAATCCGCGCGAGTAGAAATCTTTTTAATTTAATTTTTCGTTAATTATTGAGATTATAGCAAAATGACCTAATAATTTTCGACATGATTTTATTTGTTCTACCTGCATACGAGAGTTTCGATGATAATTATGGGACATCCTGTATATAGCTTACATTAATATAGGTTACTATTAATATATTTAACTTAATATATTTAATAATTATTATACTTAATAATTAATATACTTAATAATTTTCAAAATGTAGAAATTAAATTTATTTACTATAAAAAATACAGACTTCTTATATTAATAATTATATATATAATTAAGAACTAAGTTTATAAAGAAAAACTTGTAACAAAAGAACAACTTAGTAACAAAAACTTATTATACAATTTTTTTGTTTCTAGAGATTGTTTCGAAAAAACAAGAAAATGCATCCAAAACTGAAATTCTTAGAAAAATATCGAAATTCCTTGCAGAAAGTGGAGACAGAGAAGGAGGAAGGAAAGAAAGAATAAAAAAATAAATAAGATATTTATTTTTATATGGAAGCCAAAGAGTATTATATACCAAAAAGTATATTTTATATTATTTTATTAAAAAACTATATTATACTACTACATTATGTTCTTTAAAACTTTATGTTTTTTAAATTATGTTTTTTAAAACTTTATTATACTACTACATTATAATACATATATATACATATATTCTTTCAATATTATACTTAAATCTTTCAATATTATACTTATGTTCTTTCAATATTATACTTATATTCTTGAAGAATATATATTACATGCTTCGTAAAAATTAAATAAAATAAACTGTGAAATTAAAAAATTAAACAGTTATTAAACTGTAATAAATTAAGCTGTATGCAGTAATTGTAATAAATTAAACTGTAAACTATTAACTTATGTATATTGTTTGTTTATTAACAACATACTTTACGTTTATTTTTAATCAAAATTAAAATCAAAGTATAATTTATAAATTAATACATTATTTTCTTTCAGGCGATATAAAATTTTATTATTGGATTAATGCATCGACTTCTTTTTCAATCAATATTGATAAAAACTAATTTTTTGTTATAATTGATATCAATGTCTATCAATATTGATGGAGACATTGGTACACATTATGATAAAAAATTTATTTTTGTCAATATTGATTGAAAAATAAATTATTATATTGGTTTAATAATAAAATTTAATATTGGCTGAAAAGGGGAAAGCGTCTACTTTACAATATTGGACCAATAAAGGAATTTAATATATATCCAATATTTAAAAAATTGGATATATATTGTTAGGATAATATTGGTTAAAAATTAAATTGATTTATTGGTCCAATATTTTTTATTTTCAACTAATGTTCCCCGGGGGACAGGCCTCCCCGGGGTGCAAATATATAGTCAGCGACAATTATGCCGCGCGCAAACTTCAATAATTCATGGGCGGGGGACAATCTCCCCCCCCCCCGCCAATGGGCCGAGCAACACGCGCGCGGGGGGAGGAAAAACCTCCCCCCTATCAGGAACATTTTGATAGTACTATTGCCCCGGTTGGTTAGCCGGGGCAATTCACATCAATTATTATTGCTCACACCCCCGGACCGAACGCAAGCGGAAGAAGTCATGGGATTAAAAAGGACCCGGGGCGAGCACGCGACAAAAGAAAATAATAAAAATAAGGATTTCTCGCGGCATTCACACTCGTATAAAATACAATAATGTTTTCGCGACATTCACACTCGATAACAAAGAGACCCACACAACATGCAATAAACATTTTAAAATATAACAATATATATAAAAAAAAGAAAATATAAAAAAGATTAAAACCGTGGGCAAGACAACAACTAACTAATAAATTACGCGGCATTCACACACAACAACATACAACAAGGACTAGACATATCACCAGAAGACAACTAGTGCCGCTCCTGTTCGGCGGGCCCGCGCCGGCGAAACGCGCGAGGGGGTGTAGCGGGCACCCCACCAGCAGAGGGGAGTGAAGGTGCGGCATACTGGCGAACGCCAGACACGTGCTCCACGTAGATATCCCTGGACCAGCGGATGGAATCCAACGAGACGGCGCAACAAAGAGGCATATGCACTGCCAATGTGCAACACCCGAAGCACCGCCTCGTTGGCCGGATCCCACGAGCCCAAGGAACCGACGACGAAGGCCGTCACGACGACGCGGTACCCTTCGCGCTGGAACGCCTCCGCTAGGGACGAGTATTTGGTAACCTTCCTCGCCCTAGCCTCCTCGAACGACTCCCAGCGGTTTTCAAAGGGCACCGCGACGTCGCATATGATGACACACTTGGAGGGCTCGTGCCTGACCACAAGGTTAGGTCGTAGCTCCCCAGGTTCCCCGTCAATTCCCTCAACTCGCCGATTCACTCGTTTATCTCCCGGCATCCGACAAGTCTTCCAGAGGCGGTGCAATGCGGCGTCGTGCCTCAGCTGTATGGCGGCAAAGTGGACCCCACAATGGTTTAAAACGTGGGGAAGGGTCTCGGCTGCCAACCCGCAACGCCGACACTTTCGGTCTGCCTCCCCTCAACGGCGTGCACCGTTGAGTGGGAGGACATCCAGCTTGGCTCGGTGTATGAATCGCCAGTCGGCGAAGCGAGTGAAGCTGCCACCGCGGACAAAGTGATTGCTCACCCCAGCCCGCGACGACACCTCGAACACCTTCCCTTGGTCCGGTTTGGATGTTAAAGTGTTGAAGTAGTATGCCGCCACCGCCGAGCGCAGACGGGTCACCACCTGGTTGCGAGCACCAGGTGGGATTTTTACCGCGTCGCCCCTGGGACCCTGGCACTCGATTATCAGCTCCTCAGTCGCTTCACACCACCGCCACCGAAGGAACAACCTTTCGGACTGCCTCCTCGCGGCATTCCTCGCCCTCGAACACAGGGAGGATTCACCCCCGCCTCGCAGCCACCCCTCAAGCGAGCCCGAGAGGAAAGCTGCGACGTCCTCGTTGGTCGGAGGACCGCCAATGCGCCTGGCTACAACTCCCCGCAGAGACGCCCACGCGAGATTCCTGACCGTGTCGCAGCCAGCCGTAAGCATACGGAAGGCATGCGACATGGACAGGATCCGCAAGGTCAGCTAGCGGAAGTAGTCCACAACCCCCGTCTCTCGGGGGGAGGTAGACCACTTCCGCGCTGGCTCTCTGCGGGAGGTTGAGCCAGGACTTGGCCATCCGCCGGACCTGCAGGTCGGCGGCCTTCAGGGGTTTCTTCTCCACTGTGGCGCTCCGCAGCAGAAAATCCAACTGTGGCAGGATGTTGGTGGCCACCAACTCCAGTCTCTGCCACGGAGCGAGGAGGGATTGGTCCACCGCTCGGAGATCCTCGAGGAGGCCCCCAATTGTGACAAATGGTGTTTGGTCGACCGAGGACCCGGTCGGGACACCAAGATGTCTATAAGGCTCACCAGAGGCTGCAAGGCGATGAACGGGCTGCCCCTGGATGACGAACGTCGTCGGCAGGACCCTGTCGCCAGAGCCCGCGGCAAGATGCAGGGTGGCACATTTGGCAGGGTTGAACCGCAACCCCACCGACGACGCCGCGCCCTCCGCGACGGCCAAAAGCCGCCGCATTCCCTCAGGCGTATCTGCGACGAGTGCAATGTCGTCCGCGTACGCCACAATACTGTGACGAGAGCCCAACAGATCGAACCCCGCATCGACCGCGGTAACTGCACGCAGTACCGAGTCGATAGCAAGGTCAAATACAATCGGACTCAGCGGACAACCCTGCCGCACACCCGAGCAAATAGGGAGTGGTGTAGCCTTCGGCGGTTCGGACCCGCGTGGAGCACCCGTCATACATGAAATTTAATACACTGACGAGACCCGCCGGTACTAGTGATGGACGACAAGACAAGAAATTTCAAGATCTTGTCTTGTCTTGTCTTGATTTTTCAAGACGAGATCACAAATTTCTTGTACTTGATAAAATCGAGACGAGACAAGATTTTGTGCTTCAAGATCAAGGCAAGACAAGAAAAATCAATCAAGATTCTTGATTCTTGATAACTAAAACTACAATTATATATGTATATATACGTAATTTTAATTATTTAATTGTAGTTATATATACACATATACAGGGTGACCCATTTTAACTTAGGCAGCCAAATAACTCGAAAAATAAACACACTACGAAAAAATGGTTAGAATCAATATTTCGTCATTTCGAGGGGGACGTACAATGACGTTAAAATCAGCCCCCCACCCCTCCCCCTGGGCGGTGAGGGGGGGCAAGTTTGAAATCTTAAATGGAATCCCCTATTTTTCATTGCATATTCTTGTAGCTTATCTCGAGAGCTTTCCAAAACACTATAATTAAGTACCTTTTTATTAAGTACTTTTTGAGTTATAAGGCTTGAAATAATTTCTTAATTTTACATAAACCATAAAATATCTAGTAAACCATTCATTTTTCGATTATCTTACCTTCATACTTTTATGTACAAAATAATGAGAGGAATCAATTGGTGTAAAGAAAACACATAGTTGTTTCTAAGAAAAAATGATGTAATTTGCAATTAACAATTGCATATTTTTTCTTAAAAACAACTGTATGTTTTCTTTACACCAATTGATTCATCTCATTATTTTGTACATAAAAGTATGAAGATAAGATAATCGAAAAATGAATGGTTTACTAGATATTTTATGGTTTATGTAAAATTAAGAAATTATTTTAAGCCTTATAACTCAAAAAGTACTTAATAAAAAGGTACTTAATTATAGTGTTTTGGAAAGCTCTCGAGATAAGCTACAAGAATATGCAATGAAAAATAGGGGGTTCCATTTAAGATTTCAAACTTGCCCCCCCTCACCGCCCAGGGGGAGGGGTGGGGGGGCTGATTTTAACGTCATTGTACGTCCCCCTCGAAATGACGAAATTTTGATTCTAACCATTTTTTCGTAGTGTGCTTATTTTTCGAGTTATTTGGCTGCCTAAGTTAAAATGGGTCACCCTGTATATATATATATATATATATATATATATATACATATATATATATATCTCGAGATTATTTAACACTACAATCACGCTGAACTCCCCCCGTCCAGTCTTAATTTTAAATAATTAAATGCAAAATTTAAATTACTAAAAAACAATAAACTTCATAGTTTTACTGAAAACCGAAGTCTTTCATTTTGAATATAGGAAATTTTTATTTGATAAAAATAATTATATTTGTAATATATTTATAACATAAAAGTAGTAAAATGATATTTTTAATATAATATATATTAAATATAATTAGTAATATTTATAATATTTATATATTTGCTTCAATATAATATAATTAGTAATATTGTTCGGGATCGCGCTTTCGATTCACGAATTTTGTAAGACCGGGTAAGCGCGATTGAACTTTGCAGGCACATACCCGCGGGGGTATCGCAAGCTCTCTCAGTGCGTGATCGCGTAAGGAATACTTGATAGGAATGAAATGATCTGCAGTTGCGACTTAATGTGTTACAGTAAGACCGGTGAGCGAATTACTGTCCGTTTATTGTTAAAGTCACAAAATGATACACGTTTGCTGGTCTCAAGACGCGATGTAGGGTGAGAGCGCACCACTACGCGGATCGCGTGAGAGCGAGCGAGACAGCTATCGATCAGCTGTTCGCGAGATCGAGCGAGACGGCGCTATATCGGCCGTTCGCTTGAGAGCGAGCGAGACGGCGCTCTATCAGCCGTTCGCGTGAGAACGAGCGAGACGGCGCTCTATCAGCCGTTCGCGTGAGAGTGAGCGAGACGGCGCTATATCGGCCGTTCGCGTGAGAGCGAGTGAGACGGCGCTATATCGGCCGTTCGCGTGAGAGCGAGCGAGACGGCGCTATATCGGCCGTTCGCGTGAGAGCGAGCGAGACGGCGTTATGCCGCTCGGATAAGAGTTTGAGCGAGACCGCACTATACACGTCAGTCCGCTGGTCCGATATAGATAGAATGAATATTGCTATCTGCGAATACGCGAACCGCACTGTTCACGACTTGACACAAATGCGAGAGAGACGGCGTTATGCCGCTCGTACTAGAGTTCGAGCGAGACCGCACTATACACGACTCGCCACGGATGCGAGAGAGACAGCGTTATGCCGTTCGTCCTAGAGTTCGAGCGAGACCGCACTATACACGACTCGCCACGAATGCGAGAGAGACGGCGTTATGCCGTTCGTACTAGAGTTCGAGCGAGACCGCACTATACACGTCGGTTCGCCATGAATGCGAGAGAGACGGCGTTATGCCGTTCGTACTAGAGTTCGAGCGAGACCGCACTATACACGACTCGCCACGAATGCGAGAGAGACGGCGTTATGCCGTTCGTCCTAGAGTTCGAGCGAGACCGCACTATACACGACTCGCCACGAATGCGAGAGAGACGGCGTTATGCCGCTCGTACTAAAGTTCAAGCGAGACCGCACTATACACGTCGGTTCGCCCAATTTTGAGATAGATAGCTGACTTGTGGCTATCTATGAATACGCGAAACCGCACTGTTCACGGCTCGCCACGAATGCGAGAAAGACGGCGTTATGCCGCTCGTACTAGAGTTCGAGCGAGACCGCACTATACACGTCGGTTCGCCACGAATGCGAGAGAGACGGCGTTATGCCGTTCGTACTAGAGTTCGAGCGAGACCGCACTATACACGTCGGTTCGCCACGAATGCGAGAGAGACGGCGTTATGCCCCTCGTACTAAAGTTCAAGCGAGACCGCACTATACACGTCGGTTCGCCCAATTTTGAGATAGATAGCTGACTTGTGGCTATCTATGAATACGCGAAACCGCACTGTTCACGGCTCGCCACGAATGCGAGAGAGACGGCGTTATGCCGCTCGTACTAGAGTTCGAGCGAGACCGCACTATACACGTCGGTTCGCCACGAATGCGAGAGAGACGGCGTTATGCCGTTCGTACTAGAGTTCGAGCGAGACCGCACTATACACGACTCGCCGCGAATGTGAGAGAGACGGCGTTATGCCGCTCGTACTAGAGTTCGAGCGAGACCGCACTATACACGACTCGCCACGAATGCGAGAGAGACGGCGTTATGCCGCTCGTACTAAAGTTCAAGCGAGACCGCACTATACACGTCGGTTCGCCCAATTTTGAGATAGATAGCTGACTTGTGGCTATCTATGAATACGCGAAACCGCACTGTTCACGGCTCGCGGGAGAGCGAGCGAGACGGCGCTTTATCGGCCGTTCGCGTGAGAGCGAGCGAGATGGCGCTATATCGGCCGTTCGCGTGAGAGCGAGCGAGACGGCGCTATATCGGCCGTTCGCGTGAAAGCGAGAGAGACGCCCAGTTCGCTTGAACGGAGTTGCGGTACGACGAAGGCTCCGCCTCTGGCTGAGAGTGGAGGCGCTCCGAAAGATCCCGGCACTCGCGTTTGAACTGTTCACGTGCACTGCGGACACGATTACTGGCGCGCACAATGTTACTTCGCGAAACTGTTACAATGATTGCGGCTCGCGGTTTAAGGATTTCACACGCGTGAGACTAATGAAACGAATCTTAACTTTGCTCGTTAAGATTATCGCGAACTCTCGAATTTGCACTAATTTTACTCTCCGTATGACGCTCCGATCACTATGATGGAAAACGGAAGACTCTCGGGGAGAAAGCCTTTCTCCCGATAGATAAAGATTTGATCACGGATCGTATGATCGGACCTCGACGTATCCCTGATCATTACGTCAGATCGCGTGATATATAAGCCTGTTTATTGGCCAGGACCGTGTATTATTTCGCGTGATCACGCGGATCCTGGATGATTTTTGAAAAACAGTAACGGCGTACGTGAACGCGGGTTCGATAGCGCGCAAACGGATGGCGCTAGTATGACCGGGGGTAATAATTTTATGCGCGATTCAGGGCGAATCCTTAACAAATATAAACTATATAATTATAGATGTGTAACATAATATGTATCATATATACATTTTATATATTTTTTATATATATTTATTACATATTAGAACGAATTTTTTCATTTAAACTGCATGTGAACCAGGATTGAAGGCTTAGTTGGCTTCTAATAGAATCATCATTCATTCTGTTTCGGTGTTTACGAATAAAAAGTGCCGCTCTCGAAAATAATCTTTCTGATGGAACTGATGTAGCAGTAATACATAAAAAGTCACGGGCCATTCGAGATAGGATATCGGTCATTATTTTCTTTCCACCACTCAAGTATATCATCTCTATAACCAATTCGTTTTTCGTTACAGTAAGATTCTATTTCACATTTCCAATTATCATCCAAATTAAATTGTTGTTCAGGATGCTTTTCAAAGAGCATATTAAAATCGATCGCATCATTATTTAATTCTTCTTCTGCGTTAACATAAAATGTTTGTTCCTCATTTATATCGTGTCTTTGAAATTGTTTTTTAGGTTCGTAATACTTTTCTTTGAAAATAGTTTCAAATTTTTGTTTTGATCCTTCAAGCAATTCGTTTCCCCATGCAGTTTTTTTGAAAGTTTCAATTTTGTGCCTCGGATCAAGAATAAGAACAACACAATAAATCCAGTTAGTTTTAATATAATGCTTTAGCATCTTGTCTCTTCCCGCTTGTAATGCCAACAGCAACGACTCATCTAATTTTGATCGATCGGATTTGAAATCTAAATTTAAAATTGTTTTTTCAATTTTATCAATTAATAAATTAAAGCCAATCACTACTTTCGGTAGAGTAACGTATTTTTCTCCACCCAAAGTAGTGCTGAACTCTTGAAAGTCGTGAAGGAAACTATAGGCTTTTTTAATTAGCAACCATTCCTCCTCTAATAATTTGAGACTTTTTAAGTTTTCGATGTTATCACAAAACATTTCAAGGGCTGGTTTTAGACGTAAAGAATACGCAAGCATTTCAGCCGTTGAATTCCATCGAGTTTTAACATCCATGACAGGAACGTTATATTTTAAATTAACAATTTCGCAAAATCTACGAAATTTTATGCTTAAATTTTCCGAATATTTTATTTTGAAAAGAAGAGTACGCAATTTATTGACCGATGTAGAAGTATCTTCAAATTCATCATTTTCATTTTCATCAATTTCATCAATTTCATCAAGTTCATTATCTGTAACTTTTTCATTACTTATTTTTAACATTGACATAATATCCTGGACTGCAAGATTTATTATATGAGCAAAACATCTGAAATGTTGATCAATAGTATCTACGTTTGGTAATAATACAGCCAATTCCTGAATAAACTTAGTATTAGCTGAGGCATTGTCTACAGTGATTCCAACAATTTTTGTATCTAAACATAAATCGTTTTGCATAATTGTATTTTTAAATATATTTGCAATATCTTTCCCCGTATGTTTACCATGAGAAGGAACAAAGTCGAGCACGATTGACTGAAGATGCCATTCTTCATCAATGAAATGAATGGTTATTCCATAAAATAACTTATTTGCTACTGATGTCCATCCATCAATAGTAAAACTAAACTGAGATGTATTGTTCTTTAAAATTTTGAAAACTGATTTCTGCATAGAAAGAAACGTATTCAAAGCCAAGGAACGCATTGCTTTTCTTTGAGGTATTTGTAAATGTGGATTTATATATTTAAATAGAGATTTAGTAAAATCATCGTCGAAGAAACTGAACGGCAGATACTTCCTTGCTACTAGTTCCACAAGTAGAGAGTTAAAGTTTTCTTGAGAATGTTCCATAAATCTTGATGCCTGAAAATGAATAAGAACTCCAAACAAACTAATATATAAATACACACTAAATGTATGTACATAAAATGTCAAATCCTTTTAATTTTAATTTTACGTATTTTCAAACAAATGTTTCAACAAAAATTATGATTTAAAAAATCTATTTATTAGCTTTATTAGTTTAATGGCGTTATTCAAGGTCATTTTAAGATTTGTACATATATGCAAGATTATCATCATAATAAAATTAGACAATTATGAGATATTTTATATATTTTTATATAGTAACGAAATTTTGTGTATGTGTAATTAAATTTAATTGTTTTGAAAATAAATATAAAATTTTGTTCAAATATTTAAATTATATAAAAAAATCGTTTTTTAATAATATACGAAGAAATAAACATATTGTATACGCGTTAAAATAAAAAATATTTTTATTTTTAATAAACAAACAGAAGTTATGATCTTTTTGAACCTTTATTACGTAGTGGATTTTTATTTGAATTTTTAATTTTTTTCTTATAGAGCAAGTACACAAATATTATTGAAAGAATATGTCTTACCCATCTTTGATATTTCAGATGAAATAGAAATATATTTTGTAATACTTGAAGTAGATAAAGAGTTTTGTGTCCAGTTAGGATTATTTTCCAAATATTGTTTTTTATGATATGTTGACATATGTCTTTGAATGCCAGATGTGTTGGCGTTCTTCATTTTTATTTGTACATTTCGGTCCATCTTTTTTTTGCATAATTTACATGTAGCAATTTTATCATTTTTTTCGTTACATTTTATGATGTCAAAATAAATTGCAAATTTATTTTTTTTCCTTTTTGGATTTGATTCGTCAGTCTCATTCAGTGCAGCAACTAGTATATCATCTGGTGATTCTTCAATTTCGGATTCTTCGTGAGTCGATAATTCACTAGCTAAATAAATTATGACATATGAATATTTATTATGATTCAGAATTAGCGAAAAATGAATTTAATAAAATTTTATTTTAGTTAGGTGTAATTAGATAATTTTTTGTCAGAATTTATCAACTACAATTAAAAACTTTTCATAAATTCATAATTATATTCGCTCTTATCGAAGAAATAATATATTTTCATATTTTTCATATCGATTCAATTAGCTAAATATCTATATATTTACTTTACATACAAATATTGCATGTTAACTATAATACTTACTGTCATTCTTTCTATGTTTCTTATTGTTAGTAAACTGATTTTTATTCACATCACTAAGATCACGGTCTTCACTATTTATGCTTTCAAAAATATTCCTTTTTTTGGGCAGGCTATTTCTTTTTTCCATGGCAGTTAACTATTTAAAGTTATTGAGAATATTCGTAGTTTCTATATCGTATAATTTCTTCACATGAAAAAACTCACGATCAGTGAATGTTTCGCAAGACCAAGCTAACAAATGAACTTTACTTGTTTTTAAAACATTTGCCGATCATAATTTGTCGCGCTATAATGCCATGCCTGCCAAAATGCTACTCACTGCACTTAATGCCATCTATACATTTTAAGATAAGAATTACTAGATCGATCATTTGAGCGGTAAAAAATCTAAAATGCTTATTTAAAGATTTAGTCTTCCATTTTATACACTTTTCTTCATTTTTTTTTACAAAATATAATCTCTACCTATTAAAATTCAAAATTAATAAATACTAATTTTATTAGCATATTGCTTAATTTAGAACAACGTTAAGTTTTTTAATAATTTTTTAAATTTATAATAACTTTAAATTTTTTGTATTAATTTTTGACTTTCAATTTTTCTATTAATTTTTAATTTTATGTTTTTATGTTTAGTATTTGGTCTTTTTTAATTAGATTTTTCTATAATTATTTTATATATTTTTTTTCATTAAAATATTTTTATTTTTACTTAGCACAATTTTTTGATATTATTTTTGTAGACTTCATTTTACACAATATTAAAATAATTTATAAAATAATATTTTATGATTTAAAATAACATTTATTTCTAAATAACTATAAGCCTTTTCCAACTGGCGCGCATATATTTAATGTCTATTTTTGTATTTTTGTATTTTTGTATTTTTTTAAAAGGTAAATTTTTAGAGCTTATATTATATCATTCTTTTTTGTATATAATAATGTTCAAATAATAATAAATAAGTAATAATATTGTAAAGAAATAAATAGAATAATATTACTGTATATGGGACATTCTTTTACAAACCGTACAGAAAATTGACCGACACATTTTTGATTTAGCTAAAACTTTTTTACGTGTTCTATATGACAAAAAAAGATATACCTATTCGAGGATTTTTTTTCATTTTTTTGGAAAATTGAAAGGATGTAAAATTTGAGAATTTGGTGATTTTTGGCTTGAAGTATATTTTTTAAAAATTCATAACTCTGGTTCTATTTGAGCTACAGATCATTTTTTTTTATTTTGAAGGTAAAAGAACGAGCTTTAATAAAAAAGTACTTGAAAAAAAAATTATTAACAAATTCAAATTGTTATAAACAATTAAAATGTTTAAATCGATTTTTAACAATTGCCCCACCCTCGTATCAAGTTGTTAATATTTCTATCGTGTTCTACGTCAAATTTCCTTTCGAAAACGCTTTTTTAATCGATGGACAAATAATTATTACTATAAGAAACAAATTAATTAATCTAGCGCGGTTCGTCACATCGGCGCGGTTCGTTACATCGGGTCACACCGCACGGCCCATTTTCTTGTTTCATGTCGTTTTTCTCTGAAATATTAATGATTATTCCATTTTTTTAATTAAATAATCTCATTTGTTAGCCAAGAAGACTTTATAAAAAATTGAGGAAATAAATAAAAAACATTATTCTAGCGTTCTCTCATGGTTGAAGGTACACTGAAAAAAGATTCGAGCGGTAGTGGTGCCTTGCTTGTAAAGCAATAGAAAGTCAAAATTGAAGAAGCGGGGACTCGATATCGAGGAGTGGGGACTTCAATAGTAGAAGGAATCCGAGCAGAAATCTAAATAGGCTGCGATTCGGCTCCAACTAGGCCACAATAACTGTCTAGTTGGGACCTCATTACAGCCTAGTTAGATTTCTGCTCGGGGAGAGGCTACACTGGTCTATCGATAAAGTAGTGCCTGTGCTAAAGGAAACAGTCGAGTTCTTCGAATCAGCTGCGCATTTGTGTTTCAATTAGAGCAAGATCAGGACGGCAAAGTCTCAACGAGAATAATAAAACAATGTCAAAAAAAGTGTCAAAAAAATTACAAGTAACGGACATTCGTACTGACAAATGTTTTAATCCTTTTAAGAAAATTAGTCATCCGAAGAAAAAAGTGTCAAATTTGAGAAAAGTGAATGAAAATCAGTTACGAGCATTTAATTTACCTATAACATCGGAGTCATTACAACAGAGAATTTGCGATTCCTGTCGCCTTCGTATCAAAAACAACGAAGAAAATAATGACGAGATCACAAATGCTGAAGTTGAAATGGTATGATACATGTATCTATTTACAAATAAATGAGCAAAAGCACGTGCATGCATAGTATAATTGTATACATAACCTTAATCATAAGGTATTTTATTTTTTACAGCCGGAAAATACAGAGGAGTCATGTAATGAAGAATCAGACGATAAAATTGGTAGTGGAGAAACTTCTGGACTGTCGAGTGAAAGTACAACGTTAATGAATGATCGTATTGAATATTTAAACAAAGGATTGAGTATCTTAGGATCTTCACCGATCAAAAAAAGAAAATTGACGCAAACAAGATATTCTGAAGAAAAAGTTAAAAAAATTACGGAAGTGATAAAGAAAACAGTTTTTCATATAACTGACGATGGTCCAGATGATCTTGATGATGATGATGATGATATTACAATTTTGAGAACTTTGCAAGAAAGTTTTAATACTACAGAAGACCGAACGCATAAAATTAAAATTTTAACTATTTTCAGACATTGGTCTTACAACAAAATATCACTTAATTTTCCTACCGCTACTCGTCATATGATAACTGTTGCAAAAAAAATTGCTCAAGAAAAAGGGATATTAAGTGATCCAACTCCTAAAAGCCATCCATCTTTAGAAGCAGATGTCGTTAACTCTATAATTACATTCTATCAGTCTGATGATTATACTCAAGTAATGCCAGGCCAGAAAGATTACGTCTCTGTTAATGTGAATGGCAAAAGAATTCAAATGCAGAAACGCCTACTTTTAAATAATATAAAAGAATTATATAAAACATTCAAAATGAATAACCCAACAACAAAATGTAGTTTTTCGAAATTCGCTAGCTTACGACCCAAACACTGTGTGTTAGCAGGATCTGCTGGTACACATTCAGTTTGTGTCTGCCCGATACATGAAAATGTTAAATTACTAATTGACGGGGCTAATTTAAAATCAATCACAGCTGATTCGCCGGGACCTATAGTAAATTATCATGATTGTTTGGATCGTATGATATGTAATGAAAAATCTACAAACTGTTTTTTAGGATTATGTAATAAATGTCCTGGTATAACGAATATTATTGATCAATTAGAACGAAATTTCGAAGACAAATTAATTGAAAATGTTAAGTACAAACAATGGGTTAAAACTGAGGATAAAAGGACTACATTACGAACCTTAATATCTACTGTCGACGAATTTTTACAATCCTTAAGTAACGGTCTGATTAAATTAGTACTGCATTCATTTTTAGTAAATAAACAAAGAGAATTTTTAAATGAAAAAAAAGTAAATTAATGAAAAATGAATGTATCGTCATTTGTGATTTTTCTGAGAATTATGCTTTTATAATTCAAAATTCCGTTCAAGGTATTCACTGGAATAACGATCAAGTGACAATACATTCATTTTCAATATATTATAAAGGCGATAAAAATGAATTAAAACTCAAAAGTTTTGTATCTATGTCTGAATGTTTATGCCATGATACTGTTGCTGTTCATCTCTTCCAAAGACAATTAGTACAGTACATAAAATCAGATTTACAGGGGATTGAAAAAATAATATATTTTTCGGACGGTGCCAGTGGGCAATACAAAAATAAAAAAAATTTCATAAATCTTACTCATCACGAGCAAGATTTTAAATTAGCAGCTGAGTGGCACTTTTTTCCAACTTCATATGGAAAAGGACCATGTGATGGAATTGGTGGCACTTTGAAAAGACTTGCTGCTAGAGCTAGTCTACAAAGGGTAAATAATCCTATTCGTTCACCTGAAGAATTATTTACCTGGGCGACAGAAGCTCTATCAAATATTACATGTCGTTATTCGACAAATGAAGAGTACAAAAAAGAAGAAAAACAGTTGTCAGCACGCTTTCAAAAAGCTTCAACAATAAAGGGGACTTTAAAATATCATTGTATGATTCCAGTATCTCCTCAAGAATTGGAAGCAAAGCAGTTTTCATTGTACGAAGAAAGAAATATTGTAAAAATTTTTAAATAAGAAATGTACATATTTTAAGACTATTATGCAATATAATACTGGACGAGGTATTTATTAACTAATTATAACGTATTGAAATATTAATAAAGTAATTAACATTTTTCAATAATGATGTTTTTTATTTATTTATTTATTTATTTATTTCCTCAATTTTTTATAAAGTCTTCTTGGCTAACAAATGAGATTATTTAATGAAAAAAATGGAATAATCATTAATATTTCAGAGAAAAACGACATGAGACAAGAAAATGGGCCGTACGGTGTGACCCGCGCGCCGATGTGACGAACCGCGCTAGATTAATTAATTTGTTTCTTATAGTAATAATTATTTGTCCATCGATTAAAAAAGTTTTCGCGTTTTCGAAAGGAAATTTGACGTAGAACACGATAGAAATATTAACAACTTGATACGAGGGTGGGGCAATTGTTAAAAATCGATTTAAACATTTTAATTGTTTATAACAATTTGAATTTGTTAATAATTTTTTTTTCAAGTACTTTTTTATTAAAGCTCGTTCTTTTACCTTCAAAATAAAAAAAATGAAATCTGTAGCTCAAATAGAACCAGAGTTATAAATTTTTAAAAAATATACTTCAAGCCAAAAATCACCAAATTCTCAAATTTTACATCCTTTCAATTTTCCAAAAAAATGAAAAAAAAAATCCTCGAATAGGTATATCTTTTTTTGTTATATAGAACAGTAAAAAAAGTTTTAGCTAAATCAAAAATGTGTCGGTCAATTTTCAACCAAATCTGTACGGTTTGTAAAAGAATGTCCCATATACATATAATACCAATTCTGTCAAAAACATATTTTTTCGATAATTTTTATAAAAATTTTCAAAAATAATAAAATCAAGATGTTCTAAATAAATATCTATAAATATTATAAAAATATCAAGAATCTTGCAAGAATCAAGAATCAAGACAAGAAATTACCTGTCGAGATCAAGACATAATAATTCTTGATTGAAAAGAATCAAGACAAGACAAGTATATCCGATTCTTGTCTTGTCTTATCTTGAATCCATCACTAGTCGGTACACCGGAGCGAACGAGAGCGCGGCGGATCGCCGCGTGCGGGACCGAACCAAACGCATTGGATAGATCCAGCCACGCGACGACCGCCTGCCGTCGAGTCCGCCGGGCATCAGTCAGGATCTCCTGAAGAACGAAGTTGTGTTCAAAACACCCCTCGTCCCGCAGGAACCCCTTCTGAGCCGGACAGAGCTTGTTGTTGGCGACCGCCCATTCGGTCATACGATCGGCGATGAGCGCGGCAAAAAGCTTGGGGGTGTCTCCCACTGCGAGAGGGCGCCAGTTTTCTAAAGAGTCGCGATCCCCTTTCTTATTCACCAATACGATGTTGGAGGTCTTCCAGGACGCGGGGACTGCCTCGAGCCGATAGCACGCGTTAAACAGCGCAGTGAGGAGTCGCGCCCCAGGATCCGCTCCACGGAGGTCACGGTAAGTGATACCGTCGGGACCCGGCGCAGAATTCGTCATACGCCGGAGCCGACGGTCAACTTCTCGCTCCGTGAAGGAATCCATGAGGTACGCGTACTTCCCCCCATCGACCGAGGAGTCAGTGGGCTCAGCCTCCGCGCTGCAACCGTCCGGGTCCTCCCCTCCGCGATACAGCCGCTCGAAGTACGCATGAACCCGATCCTTCGGCACTTGGCAGAATTCTACGGGCCCCTGCAATACTTCCCTGACCGCCTTGCGTCGGTTCGTCCTGTACAGCGCCTGCAAACGCGTGGCCTCGCGCACCCAGCCGCCGCGTCCTTCTCCCGACTGCGAAGGACCAGCCGGTGCCGACCCTCTTCCCCCCCTTACACCGCCACCGTCTCTCACCGACACCCCTCCCTCGCCGCGCCGCTCTCCCGCCTCACGCGACCGAACCGGACGATCGCGGACGCCGGATGCATCCCCATCAACCCTCCCCGATGTCTCCTCCCCGAAGAAAACCGCGACCGAAGCCGCAAACTCCTCCAGGTCCGCAATCGAGGTGACGGCCTCGGCACGCCCAACCAGCACATCGCGCGCGGCCACTCGCTGCCGTCTGCGAAGTCTTGCGACTGCCGCAGGGGCAGATCGGCTACCGTATGACTGGACAGACGGGCCGGCGACACGCCGCAAGCCTCGGGGGTGTCCCCTGCCTCCGCCGCTCCGCGGACCCGCCGGTGTCTCCCTGCTCGCTCCGACGCCGCCGGTTACGCGTCCTCTCCGCCGACGACTCATCACCCTAGGGACACCCACCGGAGTACTCGGATGACCGACGTCTCCCGGTCCTCCAGGTCGTCCAGCACGCACTCCCGATGCTCCCTCCACGCTGGCCCCCTGAGGTGGGACTCCCGCTCCATCCCCTGAAACAGCGCGGACCAAAGTCCGCTGAACCTGGACCGTGCACGGTCTCATTAATGAATTTAAGTTCGCCGGCGCTTGCAGCGGAGGAGGGCCGGACACCAGGCCCCGCCCCGCGGCAACCGGACTCCCGCCGCCAGGGGAGCCACCGCTCAGCCGCCGCCTCGTTCTTCTCCCCAGGCGCATTCTCCACGGCTCATCCTCCTCTCCACTGTCCCCCTCGCCCTTCGTACTCCCCTGCGCCACCTCCTCCGAATGCCGTCGCTCCTTCACCCCCGGGTGGTGTTGGGGGCCTCTCCTCCTCTCGACGCATCCGCCGCTTGACCAGACACGGCGACACCTCCGTGATGGACCGTGGGGAGATGGGGGGGACGGGGCGGCGTGCCCCGCCTCCCCGCGGGGAACTCTGTGGACATCACGGGGGACCCGCATGAAACTGTCGTCACCGTGCTGGTCGTGAGTGCGGCAGGCGCTGACGACACCGCGGGCATCGCCGGCGGTGATGGTGGCGACCTCTGGCCCCCCACTGGACCGCCGTGGATGGACTGCGGCGGGGTGGGGGTACGTCTTGCGGGGGGCATGGTCCCACGTTGCAGGGGGGGCGTCCTCGCCGCCCCCTGGGCCCCCTCTCCTTCTGTCGCCAGCGGTGTCAGCGCGGCGCTCAAGTCGCGCATCGCGGTGCCGGTTTTTCGGATGGTGGATGCCGGCTGGGCCCCTGGGCTTCTCCTCTTCTTCTCCGATGCTCTTCAGGACCCCCGCGATGCGCTATTAGCCGATGGTCTAGCCTGTGTCCTCGCTTCCGTTGCGCACTTCGCGGCCGATGCGCTCGCCCGGGTCTGGTTCCTGGTGTGAGGCCCCGCCCGGATGGTGTTTGACGGGGTCCTCTCGGGCGACCTCCTCCTCTCGCCCCCCCTCCCACCGAACGTAGATGTATCGTCAGCGGACTCCGGTGATGGGAGGGGGAGCCTGCGCATCGGCCTGGACGCGCCGCTCTTCTCGAGAGGCACGTTGCTGGACCTCCGTCTTCTCGGATTATATGACCCCGCCGAGCTGATGGTGGTTGGCGGGGTCACGGAGGTTCTCATCAGTGGTCCATTCGCCTCGCCAGATGGTCTGCGAGGCGATCCGCGTGCCTCTCTTGACGCGGGAGGCGAGCTCTTCCCATTGGCTGCGCCGCGCTTCAATGAAAGCCTGCCTTTAGGTTGCGGATGCGCCTTAAGGCCCATAGTTGCGGCGGCCGGCGCACCGGCCGTGGCGCTATACAAGATGGCGGCCGTTCCACCTCTCACCGCTGCTGCTGCCGATGATGATGCTGCTATTGTTATTGTTGTTGTGGCCGCCGACGGCAATGTTCTGCGCGTCAACGGCCCCGATGCTGCGGTGACGGCCGCGTACGAAGGGGACGTCCTCGCCGGTGATGTGGCGGATGTGGATGCTGTTGTTGGTGGTGTTGCCGCGGTTGTTCTTGGCGCGGAGCCGTGGAGCGCAACCCGGGTTGCCGCGAGTCGGACGGGCGACCCCGCGATGACGCCCCGACAGACGCCGACGACCCCGGGGCGGAACTCGCCGCCGGCCCCGCGAATCCGTGGAGAACCCACCGTAATTAACATTACTATTGTTGGAGTTACTTGCTCCGTCCGTGCTGCGACCCGCTCGGCCCCGGGGAGTCGCGTGCTCTTTCTTAAAATGAGCCTTTACTGGCCTCACGGAGTAGGCCCCGTATCCGCGAAAATCGCACTCCGAGCATTTATAAGTAATTGTGTCCCCGGGGTGTTTCGCTTTCAGGTGCTTCGCTAAATGGAGCGGGTCGCAGAAGTCGCCCCGTGACCAAACTTCCGGGTCCTCCCTCCGCCAACAGCGGGGGCATTGTACCCCCGCCGGAAACGGGTAGGGGAGAACCACCACTTGTGGAGACGCGGACATAACTATTATAGCTTAATTTTAATCAGTTTAACGGCCAAATGCCTTTTAATAATTAATAAAAGAGTGCGTGAGTCGCGCGGACAACGCGCGCAGAGCGAGGGGGCAGCCCGCAGCGGGCGGACCCGCGAGCAGTGGGTCTCAGGAGGAACCCGGGGCACACCGCCGTCACACGCTGCATCCTCGCACCGCGCACTCACCGCGGCACTACGCACTATGCATGACTAACTGTTACGGGACGACAAAAACGCACGCACTTAACCTCACTAATCACGGACGGAGCACTCCTCGAAAACGCGGCACCAGACACTTACAGACGCAAACGCATCACCTCGGCACACAAACTCCCGGGTACACACTCTCGAACAATTAGTTATTAGTTAATACAAGGATATTTGAATAATAATAATAATAATAAGAATATTGGACGCCTAAAGTCTAACACGTGGACGCGACCACGTGCGCCGACGCAATCCCAATATTACAATATTGGTCCAATATTACAATACAATATTAGTTAAAAAAGAGAGTGTCTACTTTACAATATTGGACCAATATATAAGAACCAATCTATACCCAACATTAAAAATTGGATATATATTGTTAGCCAATATTGCTCCAATGCAGTTGTGCTACTAGGGATTAAAGGCTCGTACCAGATCGACGGTGAAGAAGATGTTTTTCCCACGAAGTAACTGAGAGAAATCCTGGATATGTCTCACTGGATAACGATCCGGATAGGTTCTCGCGTTAAGGGCACGATAATCTCCGCAAGGCCGCCAGTCATCGCCCTTTTTCGGCACCATGTGCAAGGTTGATGACCAGGAGCTCTGTGACGGGCGAGCGATTCCCAGACACAGCATGGCCTCGAACTCCCTCTTCGCCGCCTCCAACTTCTCCGTTGAAAGGCGACATAGCTTCTGTGCGACGGATGGTCCTGGTGTGGTAGCGATGTAATGCCTCGTCGAGTGACTTACGGCCTTGGGGGCCCCGTCCGGTCGTGTCACCTCCGGAAATTGATGGAGGAGTTCATGATATCGCGATGAGCCTGAAATAGTCTTAACACTTGGAATGTCACACTCAATCACTCTTCCATAAGAGATGAGTTGAGTGGTCGCGTCCAACCGCTGGTTCTTCATGTCCACCAAGAGCCCATAATGCACGAGGAAGTCTGCGCCGATGATCGGCTTGGACACAGCGACAACGATAAACCTCCAGGTGAATTGACGCCGCAGTCCAAAGTCCAGTGTGAGCGCTATCGTTCCGAATGTAGCGATGGTTGTATCGTTCGCCGCGGAGAGCTCGTAGCTTGATTTTGCACGGGATCCCGGCAGGTACGAGCGCGGAAACACACACACGTCGGCTCCTGTGTCAATTAAAAATTGTAACTTCGAGGACCGGTCACTGACAAAGAGGCGGCGCGATATCGCGGGGCTGATGTCGTCGGCCGCCATTAGCGACTGCCCTGTTCGTTTCCCGAAGATTTATCGTCGTACTTGCATGGCTTTTCGCAGTTTCTTGCCTGATCACCGTATTGCCAGTGGTACCAGCATATATTGCTAGCTGCACTAGGACGCCGGCTTCGCGATCGCGACCGGGAGCGCGAGCGCGAGCGTGATCTTCTGTAGGCTTCGCAGGTTCCGCAAGTAGGTTGACGCGCTCCTTGAATATTGACTTCAATGACTGCGAGTTTCTGCATCATCTCCGTCATCATGCGAGTTAGGTTATCATCATAAGCTCGGACAAGCTGAGGTGCGGTGGTTGTCGTCTCAGCGATGAGCCCTGCCGAGCCGTATAAGTCCGCGATCGAATCTGCGATATCGGCTCGCTTGTCGAGCGTGAGATTGTCGAGCGTCCCGATGCGCTGCGAGGAGTGCCTGGACATGTCTAGGCAGACGGCCCAGCCAGAGCGTCTGCAGGATGTCCTCTGGAAACTCCGTGCTGGCAAGGCCGCGAAGATGTCGGAGAAACTGTGACGGCTTGCGGTCTCCGAGAGGCTCGTTTTCTAATAGGCGACGCGTGTTTTGCTCGCGCGAAGAGCCAATGAGCTTGATTAACTCGGTCTTCAAAAGCTCGTATGATCGTTCCTCTCTAATAAGTATATCGTGGATCTCCAGAGCATACCTTTGGTCGAGGGCGGTGATAACGTGGCCATATTTGGTGCTGTCTTGAGTTATTCCCGCAGCTACGAAACTGCCCTCCAGCATCATGAACCATAACTCCGGATCCGTGGGTATAAACGGTGGCAATTTAACTGACACTCGATCGATTGATGACGCACGCGAAGAGTTCGCCGTTTCGCGGTTCATGACATCATTCCCGTTATTGTGCGCCACTACTGATAATCTCAAAGCGTCAAGCACTACGATGCTCTGCGCAGATCACTCACGGTTCGCGAAAAAAGATCACGTCGGGGTCACCAATTTGTAGGTAATCTGGCAATTAAATTAGCCGACGCTTCTTACTAACTCAGATTTAATTAAACAACAATTACAACGTTCGATAACGAGTGACTCGTGTGTGTGTGGTGTGGAGATCGAAGCGTGTGTCCTTAGGCGCGGAATAGATGCTGCAGACTCTACGTTTACTCTACAAGTTTCGGATACAGAATGTCCCTTGGAAAATCCAGATTCAGCATGCATGATCTTGGGAGAAAGTTTTTATGATTGGGAAGATTCTCGGAGGAATAAGTGACTGTTGTGTAGGAAAAAACCGTGTGTCTGCCATGTGTTAATTGGCGATGTAAGGGATCGAAGGCCGCGTAGCATGCAAGGGTTGTAAATTTCAATGGAGGAGAAAGTGGATGTCGGATGCATGCATGCAGGGATTAGAAAGTTGTATTTAACATGTGTGGAGATGTGTAACACAAGCGGTGTAGGAGACAATTGTCCCTACAAATATATTACAAATACAATATTCTTTTATATGCAAGATATTTTATGGAAAGTTTAATGTCACAAGAAGTAATGTGAAAAATATATAAAAATTAAAGATTATAATTAATATATATATATATATATATATATATATATATATATATATATGTATATGTCAAATTTATATGTCATTAAAATTTATATTATTGGCTATTAATTGGGCGTTTTTCATAAAATAATTTATTATTGGTCATATAGTATTGAATTGAGAATCTTTATATTTTAATTAAATCATTTTAAAGAATCATTATTTTCTTTAATTTGTTTTATATGAAATTATACGAGCTTATATTATATTAATTATGATTGTTCTTTCTCAGGTTTTCAATAATGAGGGTTTACATGTACGTTGAGAAGAGATTTCCAGTAACTTGCACTACGGAATTCTAACGATGTATAAGCATAAATGTTTTTATTATTTTTTGTTTATTCGTTTAGTTCAACAAAATGTTTTGTAACCTGATTTTATTTAAAAATAAAATTCTTATTAATTTTCAATTGACACACTCTGTATTTATTTAGTAAATTCTGTATTTCGTGAAGAGTAATTAGAGAACTTTTATTTGTCAGACAGTCCCAGCGGGAACGGATATAGATTTTAATTTATTCTCATAATTTTTAGGTAACTATATTTGTAAATTTTAATAATAATAGTCAGGTTCATTTTGTTATTCCGTTTTTATGTATCTATATGTATGTTCTATCTAGTAATTAGGTTAGTGCCACTATTATAGTGATCTTAATTGTTGGATATATATATATATATATATATATATATATATATATATATATGTTAATAGAATTAATCATAATCAAGTATATGTATATATTGAGTAAAGTATAATTCGAGTAATATTCTATTTTTATGGTTTTCTAAGTGGTAATAGAAATTTTAAGCACAAAAATTTTGGGATCTTTATATGAGAGGTGATGTTTATACATATTCGAAAATACAATGTTATTTTGACAAATATTTTGATCATGGCATTAAAATTTATCATTGAAATTGCCGTATATGCGGATTCTAATTTTGACCGTATTATATGTTCGTTACCTGTTGCTTATTCATAACATGACGTGGTTGCGTATTTTGCCAAATGGCTATATATTAATATGTATAGATATTTGCTTATACAGGGTGTCAATTAAGTCCCGGGACGGCTGAATATTTTCTCATGTAAGGTATTTTTGAAAAAGGTCAAGGTCATTTCTGAAGTAATTTTCAATGAGGAATTCAACGGTGACCTTCAATTTGACCTTGAGCTTGAGCTTCAAGGTTATTTGAAGGTCAAAGTGTTTTTTTAAAATAGGAACCCCTATTTTTGATTGTATATTTTATAGCTGACTCGAGAGCTTTAAAATATAATAAATATTTTTTAAGCATTTATGAGTTATGATGCTTCAAATATTTTTAATTTACATAACGTAAAATATTTGTAAATATTCACTTTTCGATTATTTACCTTATACTTTTATGTAAATAATGAGAGGAATCATTGGGTAAGAAAATATAGTTGTTTTTTATGTAATATTTTTAAAAAAAATATCGAAGTTTTTCAATTGGAATCAAATTACCTAATTTGATTAGTTACTTCAAGTTAGAACAAATATGTTTTTTTAAATAGGAACCTATTTTGATTGTATATTCTTATAGCTGACCTCGAGAGCTTTCCAAAACACTATAATAAAATATTTTTCCCTCAAGCATTTATCGAGTTATGATGCTTCAAATCATTTCTTAATTTTACATAAACCGTAAAATATCTTGTAAATATTCACTTTCGATTATTTTACCTTAATACTTTTATGTACAAAATAATGAGAGAATCAATTGCGTAAAAAAACATATAGTTGTTTTTAAGAAAAAATATGGAATTGTTAATTGCAAATTACATATTTTTCTTAAAACAACTATATGTTTCTTTACGCCAATTGATTCCTCTCATTATTTTGTACATAGAAGTATTAAGGTAAAATAATCGAAAAGTGAATATTTTACAAGATATTTTACGGTTTATGTAAAATTAAGAAATGATTTGAAGCATCATAACTCGATAAATGCTTGAGGGAAAAATATTTTATTATAGTGTTTTGGAAAGCTCTCGAGGTCAGCTATAAGAATATACAATCAAAAATAGGGGTTCCTATTTAAAAAAAACACTTTGACCTTCAAATAACCTTGAAAGTCAAGCTCAAGGTCAAATTGAAGGTCACCGTTGAATTCCTCGTTGAAAATTACTTCAGAAATGACCTTGACCTTTTTCAAAAATACCTTACATGAGAAAATATTCAGCCGTCCCGGGACTTAATTGACACCCTGTATATACATATATTTGTATATCCTTCATTGTATTGTAACGACTTTCAATTATGATAATTTTATTCAAGTTATTAATAATACTGTTGTAAAGATGATTTTATTTAATTTTCATGCACAATTTATTTATTTATTTTTATTAGTTATTCGTGTCGGGCATTCTTGCTCAAATTTTAGATATAAATCAAATCCTTATTGTACGTATTGGATCTCATTTTATATGGTTAGGTTTCTAAGTTTATATCATTAATAATTAGTTGAAGGGGTCTTTGTAAAACAATTTTGTTAATATTAATCGTTGAGAATTTTGATTCTTAATTATAAGAATGATTATTGCTTGTCATATGGAAAATATTCTTGTCATATGAAAAATGGAATTTGTTATATTTGACTTGTATTAATTAATTCTCCTTTAAGATTCTTGAAAATGGGGTTATATATATATATATAATATAAAATATATATAAATATATATAATAAAGAAAAGCATTCTATATTAATATTTGAGGGATGCGGATTACATATACGTATTGGAAGGATAATTGGTCCTACATTCTACAATGTTTCAACGGAAGCTTAAATCTATTCTACGTAAGTATATATTTTCTTTCTACTTGTTAATATTATATTTTTCCTTTTTTTCTTTCGTTTAACAAATGAATCATTATCGAATCTGTTTCATTATAATCGATTGTTCAAATGTAAGGAATATTTATAACTTAATATATATATTTTTTGTGTTTGGAATCCTTTACTTCATTGTGATTTTCCAATTTTCAATATGATTAATTAAAATTTATTCAATGAATTTCCAATAATTGTGGTTAGGTTCATTTTGTTAAGTTTTCGTATACATATATATATATATATATATATATATATATATATATTATTTCTGGCTTTATGGTTAGTTCCGCCAGTATAACGAAATTTTGTTATAGAGAACAATAATAATATAATAAATTGGGGGTGTATAAGGGTATATACGCGTATTCTAGGCTACTTTTATAATGAATATTGTGACGTTTCACTGATATTTCTTTATAATTTTAGGTATACTATGGCAAATTTCGAGAAATGTACAGTGGACGTGCTGTCAACGCGGGACATATATATATATATATATATATATTTTTTTTTTAATTCAACGCGGTTATACAATGATAATTGGTAGAGATTATGATATAGATATAGATTTTAAGAAATTTTAATAGGCGATATAGTATAATATGAGAATTTAGAAAAATTTTGATTGCGGGACGTAACATGTGACATATTCTTGAGAGAAATAAAAGGTGACACGATGGATAAGACGAAAAGATCCCGTATTATTACACGTGCGGCATTTACTCGCAATCTAGGCTCATTGAATACTGAATACTTGGCAAGTGGAAGTCCGAACATTGCGAAATTACAAGTATATTTCGAGATAGTAAAGGAGAAAGCGGACCAGCTCGAGGAAATTGATCGCAAGATTTTCGAGGTTATGATCGACAACGATTATAGCGAAGAAGACCTCATGCAAGAATCTGATGCTGCGGATGAATACAGAACAAAATATCAGCGAGCGAAAATTGCAATAAGTAATGCGACTAATCCGATTCAAGCAATGTTTTTTCACAGGACGCGGGACAAGTAGCACATGTTCCTAGTGACAATGCGCGTACGTTCAAGTTGCCAAAAATACAATTGCCAAAATTTAGTGGAGATCTCAAAGAGTGGTTGCAATTTAGGAGCTTGTTCAAACACATTCATGAGGATCCGGATATAACCAAAGAAGATAAATTTCAGTATCTGATACAAGCAATGGTGAAAGATTCCAGGGCGAGCATATTAGTCAACAGTTTTCCGCCGACAACGACGAATTACTATAAGGCTATTACCAGCTTGAAATCACGTTTTTATAAAAAGAATCTACTTGTCGAGGTATACGTCCGAAAGATGTTCAAGTTAGTATTAACTCAGTCAATAAAAACAAGTGGTCATGTTCTCTTATCGAGCATTTATGATAAACTCAAGACACAATTACGAGCTTTAGAGTCGCTAGGAGTCACAACAGATATGTGTGCTGCGATCTTTTGGTTGAATTGTCGTTACCAGAAAATCTCTTACATGTATGGCAGAGAAATACGAAAGCGATTAATTCTTCTACATCGAAGCAATGCCTAGATGAACTAATGTCATTTTTACAGACGTTAGTAATGAGCAAAGAAAGAATCGCTATGACAATAAGTGGTTTTGGATTAAACATTGAGTCTACAACTAATCAGGATAAATTCAAGAAGAAAGTGAAGAATGAACAGAAAGATATTGCTACTGCTGCGCGTCTTCTCGCAACCAAACAAGACAAGACACTCTTGTATATTTTGTGACCTAGCTCATAGATGAAAGTACATCGTTCAAAAAGGCTAAAAAGATGTCCTGTGAAGATAGATGCAAAATCATTAAAATTAAAAATGCTTGTTTTTATTGTGAAGACGGGACACAGTCACAAATATTGCAGATATAAAGGCAAATGCGCATGGTGCGGTAAGAGGCATGTTTTGCTTTTGTATCGTAACAACATCAAATGCTCCTGTAAAAGCTAATCAAGAAGAAGAACTTTCCAAGATAAAAGAACAATCTACGCTTGCTAATTTTTCACTTACCAGTGAAGTATTTTTACAGACGCTTGGTGTGAAATTCTTTAATCAAGGTAAGGAACAAATAGTTAGAGCTATTTTTGATAACGATTCACATAGATCATATATGCTTGACTATTATGCTGAGAAAATGGGATTTGAAGTCATTGGCGAATAGCATATGGTACATATGTTATTTGGAGATTCTAAAAGTCCATTACTAGAATACCGAGTTAGCATAAGCAACATCGACGGATCTTATTCTTATATCCTTGTAGCATTAAGTCTTAAGTAAAAATATACGAGAAAATTCCTTCTATAAGCCGAGGCTACAGGAAGTGCTACTAGAAGGAATACAACTCACCGATGTCGACACAAAAGATGAACCTATCGTTGTGTTAATTAATGCGGATATCGCAAGAAAGTTATTAACAGGCAAACGAAAAGACTTCACTTAAATGTGAAGTCGTAGCACTAGAAACGTTACTCGGATGGACTTTAATTGGAAATGTGGATAACTCACCGCAGCAAAAGGAAGACGCAACACTCATGGTCGTATCTATGTTTACATGTCAGGAAAACATTGTCAACTTGTGGAAGCTGGATACACTGGGTATTATGAATCCTAGTTTGAAAAAGACAGATGATGCACACCAAGCAAAAGTTAAAGAGAATTTTCAGCATACCATTAAGAGGATCCTAAAGCGACGGGCGAACTCCGACGGATTAGCGCCCCCATCGAAATGTAACTAAAAATGTCGATAATATCGATATTTTTAGATACGCTATTACCGACATTATTATTTGAAGTATGCATAATATAATGCAAAATATTAGAAAATGCAATCTTTTGCATTGCGTTAAATATATTGAAATGAGATAATATCATATTTTTATTGATTTACATATACATGTATATATATAATATATTTCATACATGTTTAAAACATATATATATATATTAAATATGTCATATACAGGGTGACCCATTTTAACTTAGGCAGCCAAATAACTCGAAAAATAAGCACACTACGAAAAAATGGTTACAATCAAAATTTTGTCATTTCGGGGACGTACAATGACGTTAAAATCAGCACCCCCACCCCTCCCCCTGGGCGGTGAGGGGGGGCAAATTTGAAATCTTAAATGGAACCCCCTATTTTTCATTGCATATTCTTGTAGCTTATCTCGAGAGCTTTCCAAAACACTATAATTAAGTACCTTTTTATTAAGTACTTTTTGAGTTATAAGGCTTGAAATAATTTCTTAATTTTACATAAACCATAAAATATCTAGTAAACCATTCATTTTTCGATTATCTTACCTTCATACTTTTATGTACAAAATAATGAGAGGAATCAATTGGTGTAAAGAAAACACATAGTTGTTTCTAAGAAAAAATGATGTAATTTGCAATTAACAATTCCATATTTTTTCTTAAAAACAACTATGTCTTTTCTTTACACCAATTGATTCATCTCATTATTTTGTACATAAAAGTATGAAGGTAAGATAATCGAAAAATGAATGGTTTACTAGATATTTTATGGTTTATGTAAAATTAAGAAATTATTTCAAGCCTTATAACTCAAAAAGTACTTAATAAAAAGGTACTTAATTATAGTGTTTTGGAAAGCTCTCGAGATAAGCTACAAGAATATGCAATGAAAAATAGGGGGTTCCATTTAAGATTTCAAACTTGCCCCCCCTCACCGCCCAGGGGGAGGGGTGGGGGGCTGATTTTAACGTCATTGTACGTCCCCCTCGAAATGACGAAATTTTGATTCTAATCATTTTTTCGTAGTGTGCTTATTTTTCGAGTTATTTGGCTGCCTAAGTTAAAATGGGTCACCCTGTATATATATATATATGTATATTCTTTTAATATATAAGCAAATAATATAAAAATATATATAGAATAAGTATATATATATATATATATATATATATATATACAGGGTGTCCCATTTTATTCCATCCAGTCGAATATCTCAAAAATCAAACCCAGGAGAGAAAAATGTTTCAGACAAAAATTGTTTGGTTTCGAGGGGGCCATAAGATGGTACCATTGATTTGATCTTGAAGAGTCATTTGAAGATCACGTGAAGGTCACCTCAATTTTTTTAAATGGCACCCCCTATTTTTTATTAGATATTCTTGTAGCTGACCTCGAGAGCTTTCCAAAACACTATAATAAAATATTTTTTCGTTGAGTATTTTTCGAGTTATGAGGCTTGAATAATTTCTTAATTCTACATAAATCATAAAATATCTAGTGAAATATTCATTTTTCGATTATTTTACCTTCATACTTTTATGCACAAAATAATGTGAGAAATCGATTGGTGTAAAGAAAACACATAGTTATTTTTAAGAAAAAATATGTATAATTTGCAATTAACAATTACATTTTTCTTTGAAACAACTATGTGTTTTTTTTATACTAATTGATTTCTCTCATTATTATGTACATAAAAGTATTAAGGCAAGATAATCGAAAAATGAATATTTTACTAGATATATTACGGTTTATGTAAAATTAAGAAATGATTTCAAGCCTCATAACTCGAAAAGTACTTTATGAAAAAATATTTTATTATAGTGTTTTGGAAAGCTTTCGAGGTCAGCTACAAGAATATGTAATAAAAAATAGGGGGTGCCATTTAAAAAGATTGAGGTGACCTTCACGTGACCTTCAAATGACTCTTCAAAGTCAAACCAATAGTACCATCTTATGGCCCCCTCGAAACCAAACAACTTTTGTCTGAAACATTTTTCTCTTCCGGGCTTGGTTTTCGAGATATTCGACTGGATGGATTAAAATGGGACACCCTGTATATATATGTATATATATATACAGGGTCTACCAAAAGTGTGGAAACCCCTAAATATCTCGGAAAATATACGTTTTACAGAAAAGTGTTTCCAACAAAAGTTGTAGGGTTTAAGAAGATCTATATACTGATTCTATCAGTTTGACCTTGGATGGCGTCGTCAAGGTCAGGTCAAGGTCACATTGACTTTTTTAAATGACACCCCCTACATTTGATTGCATATTCTTATAGCTTAATTCAAGAGCTTTCCAAAACACTATAATAATGTTCATTTTTATTAAGTACTTTGCGAGTTATGAGGGTTGAAATAATTTCTTAATTTTACATAAACCATAAAATATCTAGTAAACCATTCATTTTTCGATTATCTTACCTTCATACTTTTATGTACAAATTAATGAGAGGAATCAATTGGTGTAAAGAAAACACATAGTTGTTTCTAAGAAAAAATATGTAATTTGCAATTAACAATTCCATATTTTTTCTTAAAAACAACTGTATGTTTTCTTTACACCAATTGATTCCTTTCATTATTTTGTACATAAAAGTATGAAGGTAAGATAATCGAAAAATGAATGGTTTACTAGATATTTTATGGTTTATGTAAAATTAAGAAATTATTTCAACCCTCATAACTCGCAAAGTACTTAATAAAAATGAACATTATTATAGTGTTTTGGAAAGCTCTTGAATTAAGCTATAAGAATATGCAATCAAATGTAGGGGGTGTCATTTAAAAAAGTCAATGTGACCTTGACCTGACCTTGACGACGCCATCCAAGGTCAAACTGATAGAATCAGTATATAGATCTTCTTAAACCCTACAACTTTTGTTGGAAACACTTTTCTGTAAAACGTATATTTTCCGAGATATTTAGGGGTTTCCACACTTTTGGTAGACCCTGTATATATATATATATATACAAAATATATTGCAGTATACATATATTATAAATTTTCTATATTAGAAAGAGTTTTACAATATAAAAAAATCTTTCTACTAACTTTTAAATATTTTATTTACTGGATTTTCGTTTGATTGCATATTATTATTTTTCTTTTGTACTTTTGAATAAGATGGTATTTTTGGATAAGATGGCACAGGCACAATATTTTCTTCTTCACTACTATTAACGGCTTTTGCTCTACATTTTCTAGTTTTTTTTAAATTTCATCATCACTTTCAGAATTTATATCAGAAATAAATTCCGCTTTTTTTAGTTTAATTATTCCTTTTTCGTATGTATCTAAAAGAAATAAAACAATAAAAATTATTTTATAAAACAATACAAATTCTAAAATAAAAAAAATTTTTAATAAAGAGTGATGGCAAAAAGACCTGTTTTTTAGCCCATTTTTTGGACCTCGAATTTCAAATTTTTTTTATGCCAAATAGTACTGTATGATGGAACATTAATCCCAGAGAAATTTTAAGATGAGCATAAGCGCGGTTCCGGAGATATAAAGGGTTGAAAGTGATGATTTCTCCATAATCCATGAAAGTACACGAAACTCTTTAAGTATCCATACCAAGGAATAAAATATATATAACGAAGTGAAACATACCATTTCTTATGGATTTTTATGCCGGATTGAAATATGACCTTAGTTTTCGTCTAGCATGAAAATTCCCCGAAATAGATGGAGTTGAAGTGACACGTGACACCGCCTTTCACAGATCGAGATGCTTTTGACGAGATGCTTTTGATCGAGATTTGACTGATTACTTTCGTAACAGTTTTTACATATTTTGCTCTGTAATGGAATGTGATTCAATTCTTCTAATTTCCGTTTCTTTGGATTATTTTTCCGCAAATTATTAACCATCATTAACGAATTTGATGTGTCTTTAATAGGAAAAAACTTATCATTTTTCGATCTTTTTTGGTCATTACAGCCTAAACATTTAGTGAAAGGCATTGTCTTATTGAAGAATCAACGATCGTCAAGATATGAAAAAATATATCTGAAGAGACAAGAGAATGTAGAAAAAATTAAGATGAAGCAAGAGAAAAGTAGCGAGAAACCATAGATATATATAAAAATAGACCGAGCGCTTATATGACACAAGTTAAAGTATCGTACAAACAAAAAAATGAAAAACAAACAAGCAAGAATAGAATAGAATACATTAGAATAGTATGTAGATAGATTCTTGGAATATACTTCATGTGATAGTACAGTATTTCAACTGCGAGAGAACTTGTCAATGCGTCATGTAGCGAGACTCTATCTTTCAGGGTGCTTTATAAAGCACGCCTCCCTCCATAGCGGTGAATAGTAGATCGTTCATTCTCTAAACAATGAATCCATTCGATAGAATATATCCTCAATATTACATGAACTTCAGCCACGTATTTTTCCTTATGCGATATACCCTGACTGGAAATCATCACTTTCACCCCCTTGTATCTCCGGAATCGTGCCTATACTCATCTTGAAATTTTACTGAGATTAATGTTTCATCTAATAGTACTATTTGGCATGAAAAAAAGTTCGAAATTTGAGGTCCAAAAAATGGGCTAAATTTGACATCACTCTTTTAATAAATTTTTAATAAAAAAGTAAAATTTTATTGTCTAAAAATATAAATAACTTTTTAAACATTTTTTATCTATAGCTTATAGCATTCTATATTTATTCTATTATTTTGTATTAAAGATTATTGAATAAATAATAAAATAAAAACGCAAATGACTTTACATTAATGTTATTTTTTATTTATTTCTGTGTACTTTTATTACTTACTTGCAGTTGCTAAAATTCTCTTAATTTCATATAGCGGCCAAAAGTCCATTTTGGATATACATTTTTGTACAGCTTTGGAAAATCGTTCATTTGATGTAAAAGTAGGCCAATATGCCTGTTTCTTGTTTTCTGTTATCCAAGAAGAAGGTATCATTTACAGCCCATCATCAAATTCTACTATAGCATATTGCTCCATTGTAACTAAACTAACAAAAATATATAAAAGATGCTTTCTGAGCCCAACACTATTCTCACTGTATATGACGAATCTAGAAAAAAAATTGAAAACAAGCAGAGGAAAGTGGTAATAAAAAGAGAAAAGATTTGATCTTTTAACATATGCAAACGACATAATATTTCTAGGAAGAAACCTGCTAAATTAAAAAAAACAATTAAAATTGGAATAGAATTAATTAAAGATTACCAATATAAAAATTTAAAAAAAAGAAAAAACTACAAGTTAAAATAAAAATAAAAATATTTTACAATCCTAAAAATAATTATGTATATAGATAATTTTTTAATTATATTACAAGTTATTAATATAATATATATGATTTTGTACACAAATATATGCCAAACTTCTTTTTAAGGCCGAGTAAAGCAAGAATAAAATAAAAATTACTATTACATATATTTTACATATTTTAAAAAATATTTCAAATTCTATTTATGAATGCAACAATGGAAATACTACATATTTATTTTCTGATAACGGTAATTTAACATATTTAATATAAATATTTTCTATTGGCCACATTTGTAATTCACTTAAACCGTGCACACTAAATATTTTTAATAATGATGAAGGACATGAAGTGTTATAAAAATCTTCTTTGTGTAAAAATTTTTGACCTATAATTACATTTGTATTGAGATCTTTATTGCGTGTTATGTTCTTTATTAATATAATAGTTCCATCAACCAATGCACAACAATTATCAGCTATTACATCAGTACATAAAATCATATTTGCTTTTCTAATTATTCTGTACTGTGGATTACAGCAAGCATGTATCAATGGCCCAGATGAATGAATGGATTTCAAATCTATTGTAAAATTTTCAATTTCTTCTGTTATAAGATTCTCTTCTATTTTATTTTTTTCATATTCCATATATCTTCGAACAATTTGTTGCAATGGTTTGTCATACTTTCGTAACAATTTTTTTAATGTTTGTAAAAAATTTTCATATTTAAATGAACTAAAATTATCTAACGAACCAAATTTCTTTACATCTTGTACAAGATGAATTAGACCGTGTACATTAAAAGAGACATTATGAGTGCCATAAATTAGTGCAAATGATGTAACAAAATGTTCTAATAGCTTTTGACAATAAGCCAATAAATCATGTAATTCTGTGGAACATAATATTCTAATAGCTACATGTAATGTTATAAAATGATCATATATGTCACTACGAAGAACATTTTTCAAAGCTACAGGTCCTGTGTACAAAAGGAATTCTCGATATTCTGTAGCTTTCCAAAGTTTTACGAAAGTCAGTGATCGAGGTTTTCGTGCAAACTCACATGGTACATGTACTTTTAATATAGTTTCTGAATTTAATGATATGTTTTGACGTTTTCTACTCTCTAAACGATATTGTTTATTATTGCCAAATAACCATAAATATAGTAATCGTCGTGTAACTCCTAAACAAACTAAATGCATATAATCTAAGGGTATATTATTTACAAGATCGAAATTTGGAATATTTTCAATAATTGATGTTCCAATATGAAAATTTTCATCTGTCTTTGTTCTAAATTCTAAATCTGTTCTCAATGGAGCATCTATTTCAGGGAAGCAAACTTTATTACGAAAAGTGCCTTCAGTTTTACATTTGGTACAGCTAGAATAACCAGTATGTCCTTTAACTTGTAATATGAATGACTTTGCAGGAGTATCACATATTATAGCATCTATATTGCAATTAACATGTTTATTATTAATAATTCCGTCATGACACAAAAGTTGTATTTCTTCTATAAATTCTCTTAAAAAATCTTCTGAATTAGAAGGTTTCTGTGTACCATAGTATGCTCCAATAATAAAAACTTGCTTTGATTGCCCTATAGAGCCCAAAATTGGCCATAATTGTTGATGCGATGACTTTGATAAGGGTAACCCATCTATATTTATATTTATTTTTATATTAGTAACATTTTCTGAAATAGATACAAAATTTTTTATTGACTTTAATAAACTAAAGTGGCAATATTTCCCATCAGCACAATTTCTAATATTAACACTTCTCGGAGTATGCAAAAGTGTCCTAGGATCAGACGGTATATTACAATGACATTTATTACATGTATACTGTTTTATGCCTTTTATAAGAGTATGTAAAGATGCTTGTGAAATATTTTCTTTAACTGCCCAACTAGCCAGAAATCTTTTAAAATCAATTTTTTCATTATCTTTATTATTATGTTCAATTTCATCATTACTCAAAAATTTTTGATCAAATAAGGATAAAACTTCATTATTTTCTTCTTCACTACTTAAAGTGGTATTTGTTTGATCAGATGAATCAGTTATTTCATTTAATAAATCTGCTGCATCTATCTCATCTCGATTAAAAGTTGACGTATGCGAATTTTCAATTATTTCAAATGTTGCTATGTTAGATGGCACATTAGATACATTACATGTTGATAGTTCATTTAAAGCTTTATTAATCATATCAGTTTCTAATTTACGAATTTTACGTTGTGTCGGAGAATTAATCATATCAAAAGTTTTTTTATAATTACCACGCAGCATCTTAACCTCAAAAGTTATTTTTGCGTAAAAAATTTGTATAAATGATATAATTTTACCTTTCGATTCTTCCTAGTATTATCTTGGAAATAAAATTTGTTGCGAATCCTGCTATTACTGAAAAACTGTTAATTATTATACACTGTTAAAATCACACAAAGTTATAAAGTGGATGCGAAAAAGCCGGGAAAGCTGAACACAGACACCTTCTGTAATCGCGCGCGTAATCGTAAGGATTCGACCAATTGCGTTGCTTGATTTAGCAATCTATACATATGTGCCCTGACTGCTCTCGAGTCCCTAGATTCTAGTGTGATCGGCTTTAATACTGTTCGCTAAAAGGCGCACGGTAGCCAATTAACGTGTCATCATTTTTCAACAAAATTTGTTATATACATTTAACGCATATAATTTTTTAATTTGTCTTTAAATAATCTTGAAAAAAATATGCTGGATATAACCTGAATTAATCCTTGAAATAGCATATATAGTACCCCAATTACATTTTCTGAATTAATTTGGGATGCATTGTAAACGTTTCTAGGATTACAAAAGACATCCTTAAGAGATCCAAAAAATATCCTCAGTTGTTTGGATTTGTATCACATCCTAAATATATCCGATGATATTTAGGATATATTCAGGATCCTGAGGATATCTTGTGCTGTTTGGGCATATATGAACGCAATTCTCGATAAATTACGATCAGCTAGGTATATTTCGACTATCTAAGCCAAGCATATTTTCAGATTCCGCTTGAAAGAAATAGTCGCGAATTAACGGCATTTACGGTACCGGGAAAAGGGTTGTTTCATTTTACCCGAATGCCGTATGGCCTCACCGGTGCCCCCGCGACATTTCAGCGATTACTTGATCGACTTATAGGCCCCGAAATGGAACCGCATGCTTTCGCTTACTTAGATGATATCGTTGTCGTGACGCGTACTTTTGAAGAACATCTGACTTGACTAAAACGCGTATTGGATCGAATTAGAGAGGCAGGCCTTACGATAAATCCAGAAAAGAGTAAATTCTGTCGGTCTCAGGTAAAATATCTTGGATTTCTAATTCAGCAGGAAGGGCTTAAAGTAGACCCTGACAAGACCGCGCCGATTGTTGAATATCCGCCACCGAACTCGCATAAAGCAGTATTGTCATCTTGAAGAATCGGAGTTGCAAGGGGAAATGCGGCTCCTTCATCTGTTATCAATTGCTTGATCACTCGTAAAGCCAGGAACGGAGCTGACGCGGTTCCACACGTAACAGTGAACAATTGATAATCCTGAATGTCCGATTGATCCTGATTATACCAGACAATACGTTGATAGTCACGATCACGAGGGTCGACCAAAATCCGTCGGTACATCTTGGCAATATCCGCCATGTAAACATCCTTAGGTTTCCGCCATCGTAATAAGATCGCCGTTATTTCCGTTTGCAATTTAGGCCCGATCTCTAAATGTGAATTTAACGATGTACCGTTTGTTGTGAGGCTGGACGCGTTGAACACGACGCGCAGTCTAGTGGTAGCGCTCGTTGCGCGGATCACAGGATGATGCGGAAGATAAACCGCCGGTGAATGAGATGCGGCTGGATGATGCGCTCTTTGCATGTGATTTAACTGCTCGTATTCTTCAAGAAAAGCTGAATATTCCGATTGGAGATCTGGATTCGTATCTAGACGCCTTTTTAATGCTGTTAGTCTCCGTATAGCTATTGATCTAGACTCTCCGATGTCGATAGGGAACTTCGTCTTAAACGGCAGACGAACCACGTAACGCCCGTCGGAAATTCGTGAGTGAGTCGTAAGAAAATGTTTCTCACATTGTTCTTCGGCAGGAGACAAAATGTTATCTCGTGGGATCTCTTCGATTTCCCAAAAACGGCGTAACTCACGCTCGATTGAGCAATGAAAGACGTTAATCGTTTGAGCCAAAACGTTTTGATTCTGAGCGGGTCCAGAGATAATCCATCCAAAATGAGATCGCTGGGCGATAGGTTGCCCGATTGGACCTTTCCGTATTCCATTCGTAATGATTTGACTGTAAATGTCGGCGCCAATGATTACGTCAATAGGGCTTGATCCTGTGGGATCGTCGTCTGCTAACTTGAGTGTACTTATATGTCTCCAATCCGATACTGAGACTGATAATCGCGGCGCGTATTTAGTAAGTGCATTTAGAATATACGCGACCGTGGTGAAAACTGGCTTAGGCTTTCCGCGAGGTACGAGTTCAATGACAGCGGAATGTCGACATGTATCCGCATTGATACCGCCGACTGCGGAAATTTGAGCGAAAATTCGTTTCCGAGTTAACCGCAAGATTCTTGCTAATCTTGCTGAAATAAAAGTGACCTCTGACCCTTGATCGATCAGGGCGCGAGCTTCACAGACGCGACCGTCGGGAGACCGAACTGTTACTTTCGCTGTGGCCAGTAATACGGATGACACGGGCGCACTTGAACATACGGCGGACATCGCGACGGTTTGCGATGGCTCGAGATTATCAATAGTTGCGCTGGTGCTAGACGTGTTCGCTCGTGTAACGTCTAGATCGCTTGAAGAGGCCGAATCAAGATGCAAGAGAGAATGATGCCTTTTTTGACAAATGCGACATGTATTTTTACTTTGGCAGTTTTTTACGGAATGTTTCGTTCCGAGACAATTGAAGCATAGATTTGAATTCTTGACAATTTCGCGTCTCTGATTCGGACTCTTAATTACAAATTGTTGACACCTACTAAGATAATGCGGTGTCTTACAGACTGGACACGGACCGGAAGATTGACGCGCGAAGGTCGCAGTGTTCGCTTGAACAGTATGTCGACCTTTGTTCGCAGCGGAAGGAGCTAATTCCTCTAATGCGAGCGCACGCGATGATATAAACGTAATCAAGTCTTCGTAATTCGGCGGAGTCGATTCCGATCCGGTTTTGAGTTTCCATGCGCGACGAGTGGCGGAGTCAAGCTTGAGCGATACAAAATAGATTAAAATGTCATTAAGTATATCCTCTTGTGTTCGGTTTAACCGCTTTAAGGCTGAAAGCGCTCGATCGGTTTTATCGCGTAAAGCGTGCAATTCCGCGGCACATTCTTTGTTAACCGAAGGTAAATTGTATAATTCAGCAATGTGAAGTTCAACAAGTTTACGTTTATTTTCAAAACGAGAAGTTAATGCTTTCCAAGCGACGTCAAAATTATCAGCGGTAACAGAAGTACCCGCTACAACATCGCGAGCTTTATCGGTCAAGCTTGAGACCAAAAAATGCATGCGCGCGAAATCGGATAATTCGGGATTCTTTATGATTAACGCAGTGAATCGATCGCGAAAAGTTTCCCACTCGTCGGCTTTACCGGAGAACGGTGGTAATTGAATTGGCGGTAAATGTCTCAATGATAACGCGGATTCCGACTGTATATGAGATACAGATCGGTCGCTTGATTGGAGCGGACTCACGCACGGTTCCAGTTCCTCCAAACAGTCAGACATGTAGTCCAGTGCTGTCAAGTAGATTTCCTGGTATTGATCCAGTTGCTCGTCTCGGAAATAAGCGATGAGATCGCCTTTTGATTCCGGATAATGTTGCAGCAACAGGCGATGTCCTTCCAGGCAATTATTCCATGTTTCCTTGAGTGATGTCATTCGGTTTCGTATCTTGGCGGAGGTGAGATTATTCCGGCCAATTTTCTTGAAATTGTCCAATGCTTTCGCTACGAAGCGTAGCGTCGAAAGCTGATTTTCAACTAATTCACTCATTGTCACTGACAGTAGTCAAAACTTTCAAATTCACTCACAGTATTGTTATCACGCTGACTTCGAGCTCTTACGATCCGGCTCGAAGGGCCAAAATGTTCGGGATCGCGCTTTCGATTCGCGAATTTTGTAAAACCGGGTAAGCGCGATTGAACTTTGCCGGCACATACCCGCGGGGGTATCGCAAGCTCTCTCAGTGCGTGATCGCGTAAGGAATACTTGATAGGAATGAAATTGTATGCAGTTGCGACTTGATGTGTTACAGTAAGACCGGTGAGCGAATTACTGTCCGTTTATTGTTAAAGTCACAAAATGATACACGTTTGCTGGTCTCAAGACGCGATGTAGGGTGAGAGCGCACCACTACGCGGATCGCGTGAGAGCGAGCGAGACAGCTATCGATCAGCTGTTAGCGAGATCGAGCGAGACGGCGCTATATCGGCCGTTCGCTTGAGAGCGAGCGAGACGGCGCTCTATCAGCCGTTCGCGTGAGAGCGAGCGAGACGGCGCTCTATCAGCCGTTCGCGTGAGAGCGAGTGAGACGGCGCTATATCAGCCGTTCGCGTGAGAGCGAGCGAGACGGCGCTATATCGGCCGTTCGCGTGAGAGCGAGCGAGACGGCGTTATGCCGCTCGGATAAGAGTTTGAGCGAGACCGCACTATACACATCAGTCCGCTGGTCCGATATAGATAGAATGAATATTGCTATCTGCGAATACGCGAACTGCACTGTTCACGACTTGACACAAATGCGAGAGAGACGGCGTTATGCCGCTCGTACTAGAGTTCGAGCGAGACCGCACTATACACGACTCGCCACGAATGCGAGAGAGACGGCGTTATGCCGCTCGTACTAGAGTTCGAGCGAGACCGCATTATACACGTCGGTTCGCCCAATTTTGAGATAGATAGCTGACTTGTGGCTATCTATGAATACGCGAAACCGCACTATTCACGGCTCGCCACGAATGCGAGAGAGACGGCGTTATGCCGTTCGTACTAGAGTTCGAGCGAGACCGCACTATACACGTCGGCTCGCCACGAATGCGAGAGAGACGGCGTTATGCCGTTCGTACTAGAGTTCGAGCGAGACCGCACTATACACGTCGGTTCGCCCAATTTTGAGATAGATAGCTGACTTGTGGCTATCTATGAATACGCGAAACCGCACTGTTCACGGCTCGCGGGAGAGTGAGCGAGACGGTGCTCTATCGGCCGTTCGCGTGAGAGCGAGCGAGACGGCGATCTATCAGCCGTTCGCGTGAGAGCGAGCGAGACGGCGCTATATCGGCCGTTCGCGTGAGAGCGAGCGAGACGGCGCTATATCGGCCGTTCGCGGGAGAGCGAGAGAGACGCCCAGTTCGCTTGAACGGAGTTGCGGTACGACGAAGGCTCCGCCTCTGGCTGAGAGTGGAGGCGCTCCGAAAGATCCCGGCACTCGCGTTTGAACTGTTCACGTGCACTGCGGACACGATTACTGGCGCGCACAATGTTACTTCGCGAAACTGTTACAATGATTGAGGCTCGCGGTTGAAGGATTTCACACGCGTGAGACTAATGAAACGAATCTTAACTTTGCTCGTTAAGATTATCGCGAACTCTCGAATTTGCACTATTTTTACTCTCCGTATGACGCTCCGATCACTATGATGGAAAACGGAAGACTCTCGGGGAGAAAGCCTTTCTCCCGATAGATAAAGATTTGATCACAGATCGTATGATCGGACCTCGACGTATCCCTGATCATTACGTCAGATCGCGTGATATGTAAGCCTGTTTATTGGCCAGGACCGTGTATTATTTCGCGTGATCACGCGGATCCTGGATGATTTTTGAAAAACAGTAACGGCGTACGTGAACGCGGGTTCGATAGTGCGCAAACGGATGGCGCTAGTATGACCGGGGGTAATAATTTTATGCGCGATTCAGGGCGAATCCTTAACAGAATCAGATCGCGAACGTCGCACTAGACAACTCGCGACAAACAAGACCGCGGGCCCCAGTGAGAGACGACATCGCGAATCAAATTCGTGAAAGGCGATGACAGATCGCACCTCGTTTGGATTAGTGAAAAATTTCGGTAATTTTTTTTTGTGTTGCAATTTGTGTTCATGTCTTCCTCGGCTCCGGGGACTTTGGTCGCTCGAACGCGTGAACGCGGACGAAAGTAACGTCCGATTAGTGGCTATGGGTGACCGAAGCCGATATGTTCTCTCCTGGCATGAGGGGGTGTGATGTTGCCGTCCTGTCGCGCGTCCATCCGCCCCGATAATTTTAACGGGGCGCGGGCCGAGTGGCCGCGCCAGAATCCACCACGAGAGAACACTATCGAGCTCCCCGGAAAGACGAGCAATATTATTATTTTTGTTGCGTTTATTAATTATAGTTGTCATTTCTTTTATTGTGTCGAGCGAGTTGCGGGCAACCCGCCGGAGAAGATCCGGAGGGCGAGGAGCGCATCGAGGGATCTTAGTAACGTGTCCGTGCGTGTTTCTTTTATCGAGTGATTTTTAATCGCCAACAGTTATTATTCGACAGTGATTAATAGTGATTAGTGATAGAGTCATTAGTAAATTTCTCGTCTCGTCGAGTGAGTAAATAAATGTGATTATGTTAAAGTTTATAAAAGAATGCAGTTCATGAAAGAAGAAAAACTTTCAGTTAATAATTTAGTGTGGATTTCTGTCTTGTGCAACGTGATATCTACGTTAAATCTGAGAACGTACGATCTATCGGAAAATTCATTTCTTCTTTAAATAATTAGAGCAATAGATCAGAAGTCATCGAACAAGGCAATAATAACTATTTTTTGGCATTATGTGAAAACGGATCTCGGGAAGAACAGAGGGACAGTGTGTCAAAGAAAATTCGTGAAAAGAGAGGGGTTTTTAGTGGGTAGAGGATTCCGAGTTGGTAATTCGACTTGGTACTCCTGTGGAGTCCCACATAACTCACTGGATCGACCGGTGGGTATGCATAAAATGCATTTTCCCCTCTCTCGTCAAAAAAAAAAATATTACAAGTGAGTGAGCGAATGAAAGAGAGAGAGAGAGAGAGAGAGAGAGCGAGAGAAAGAGAGAGACAGACAGACAGACAGCAGACAGAGAGAGAATGTATGTGTTCGCATGTGTGTCTGTATGTGTATAGTGACCAGCTGATCGCAGCAGGCGCCCCGCGTAAGCGCCCGCGTCTGACGGGCCTCGCGTCACCCTTGCCTGCCTCTTGTATCCGACCCGCGTTAACTACTTTCTTTAATAATTCGAAAACTAAGCTTTGGACGAAATTTTGCAAAAGGAAAAATCGTCTTAGAATTGACTCAACAATGTATCATTTCACGGACATAGGGGTTATTTTGAATCACCCTGTATATAAGATAAAGTATAATTAAAGATAATACATATATATTTATAAATATGTAACGGGCGTGCTCCGTTAGAGTCGCGGATAACTGCAGTCGTGTCTCTAAGGCTCGGGTAGGCAAGCGCAATAATACAAAAAAAAAATACGCGTGATACTTTACTAAATGTATATATATTTGAGTGTTGAAGGTATACAATGGTGTCGATTGTGTGTATGCATAGGTGTGTGTATTTTAAACGGTGCGGCGCGTGAATCGGCTGCGCGTGTGCGTGTGTGTGTGTGTCTGTGTGCACGCGAAATTCCTTGGACGCAAAAACGCGATAACCGCCGAGTTTCTTTCGCTTGATCGTTGTATCTCCGGATTAAATGCTTTTGGAAAACGACGGCGTTTATCTCGCTCGGGTGCAACGCGGAAAGATGCGCTTCCGGAATATTTGACAATTTTTTAGCGCGGTTCGGATGCTGTAAGTCCGGTTTGAAACGGTTGTCTGGTTTTTGCGCAATACGTGATTTTCGGTATTCGTGGATTAAATATAATTTCGCTCGCGGTACGGTCGATAACCGCGTGACGTAAGCGGCGCGTGTTTACGTTGTTTTTACGATCTTTCTTTCTCTGATGTTCGCGGAATTGCACTGTCTTTTCCCCATATGGTGTGGTCGGGATTTCTGGGATAGTCGGTGTTAGCGGGATCAACCCGCTGGGGGCAGCGCTCTTCTCTACCTCCGGATGCACCGACTGGACGGGATAGATGTTGCGTGCGTACCGAGATCTCCCGGTTAAATCGGGGTGCGCCCCAATTTAGTTTCGCACGTGGAAAAAATGGATTGGTTTACTTGATCGATGGATTGGATTACTGACCCTGAGATCACCCAGGCGTGGTGAAGAGCACCCCACCGCTTTGGTCACGAATCTTTTGACTCTTTCAGGATAGCTTTCGTTTGCGACTGCTCGCTTGAGAAGCTCGGATAAAAAAGTGCCTACCTGGTTGATGAGCCCCCTTTTTATACTGGGCTAATTAGCCCGCGCCGGCGTACATTAGAATCGCCCCCACCGAGCGGACGGGAAGACGGAACGGCGTGGGTCCTGCTCGTGGCAGCGCGGCGGACCCGGGCGCGGGGAGATCTAACTCCTTCGCTCGGTAGTTGTCGGCCGTTTTCGGCGTGCTTCGTCGATTCGGCCTGGCTTGGTTTTAAGCCGTTATGGGGTTTAAAAAAAATGTGGCGCTACGCGCCCTGCCCTTTGCCCGGCGGTGTTCTGCCGGGCGGCAGCTTCCAGCTCGCATGGTGGGCATTAATTAGGAGGGTGCAAGGGTGCATCGTTACAAATAACTTAACTAAAAAGCAAGAATTATAGTAGAAAATATTTATGAAGTATTTATTACTTATTATGTTAATAAAAATTTAATGAACATAGTTATATATATGTAATTGTATAAAGATACGTATAATTCTTGTTATTTTTTAATAAATCAATGTATTATACGATGTATTATCTTGCATACACACTAACTGGCTAAGAATTATATATATAATAATGCAGGAAGAGAAAGTTTAAAATTATTAATGTAATTTAACTATAAATAAAAATAATATAATCTATATTATAATATATATATTTAATTATATATATATATATATATATATATATATATGTGTGGCGTCCTGCCTTACGCAACATAAGCGTAATGGCGTATAACGCCGAGCGCCTGGCCGCACGGCAACTTAGGCACACAAGTACGCGCGCGGTAGCGCGAGCATACAGGCGCCGATCTTCGCGCAAGTGAAATCCGGCAGGACCCGTATATAAGGCCGACCACGAAAAGCCGAATTCGAGTCTCAGCTCGAAGCGACTATAAGGTCAATAACACTATACGTCAATCAGCGAGAGTACTCCTCTTTTGAAATCGGAAGATAAACTTCCAAGAACATTCGCCGAGAACAACAGCCGAGCCGCATTCCTCGACCAGCGTCGACGCCCCGATCACCCGGGCCATTTCGACCGTCGAACGGAGCAGCTGCCGAGCCGGAGAAGAGAGTGTCCTTCACCTTGCTGCCGTGGACACTGCAGCCTATCGACCTGGAGCCGCCTCACTTCACCAGGCCACCAAGGGAGCTGCTAGCCACCTGGGACATCCGGATAAGGTGATACACTTCGCCACCAGCATCCTGGGCAGTTCCAGCGGCACTGTCTCCTCTGCCGCCTTCTCCGCTCCACCGGACAACTCAGGGGACGCAGACCACCGCAGTTAGCCGGATACACCGAGGAGTCCAGGTGACGTAGCCGCCGAAATCAACGGCGGACCAGGAGACCCAGTCTGACTTCGACTGGGAAACGCCCACGAGCACTGCGGCACGTAGACGGAGCCACCAAAGCGCCGCAAACCGGTGGACGTCAACAACAACGACGACGACAACTCCTGGGGACCTCTCCGATATACCAAGGCGACTCCGCGGATATCATATCGCGAACGCGCCGATCTAAACGGCCCTTTTCAGGGCCCTGTAAATAAACTTGTAAATAGACGTATGAAATAAACTGTACATAGATCTATACTGTGAGTAGTGATTCAAGCGAAAACCTCGTCGACCTTGCGGCCAGTAGCGCATCCGTTTCCGGCTAAGATAGAGCGAACACGCAACCTAACGACGCCCATAAACTGGTGACCCATCGACGTAGGAACAGGTACGACCATGCCGAAGAAGGAGAATACCATCATAGTGGAGGACGACGAGACCGTCAACAGAGTCGCAGTGCGCATCCCACCTTTCTGGCCAGAAGATCCGGAGCTTTGATTTGCGCAACTGGAAGGGCAGTTCATACTAGGCGCTATCACCGATGATGACGTCAAATATGGCTACGTTTTATCGAAACTAGAGCCACGCGAGACAAGCTAGAGACAAGCGAGGGAAATCAAAGACGTAATCACCAATCCCCCCTCCAGCAACAAATATTCAGCTATAAAGCACTGATTCAACGACTGACAGATTCGCAAGAGCAGCGGATCAGGCAGCTTCTGGAAAGAGAGGAGCTTGGAGACAGAAAGCCTTCGCAGTTTCTCCGACACCTATCCACGCTGGCATGAACGACAGTCTCCGACGACTTATTACGGACACTCTGGCTAGGACGTCTTTCGCCGCAGACCCAAGCAATCCTCTCAACGAGGAAAGGCGACAAGCTGCAAGACGTGGCAGAGCAGGCGGACCGCATCCATGAGGTCGATAGCAGAGCTCTCGTTCTTGCCGCAGATCATCGGCCAGCAGCAGCAGCAGCAACAGCGGCAGCAGCAACCAGCAGCCAGAGTACGCTGACTACGCAGATGGAAGCACTCACCCTGCAGGTAGCAACTCTCATCGCACAGCTGACAAACATGGCCAAAGAGCTACGGAGAGGACGCAGCCGAGCACGAAGCCGGTCACGAGGCAGACCTCGCAGTAGAACACAAGCCAAAGAGGGTTTTTGTTATTACCACCGACGATTCGGTGCAGAAGCTCGCCGATGTGCTCAGCCATGCACGTTCCAGAAAAACGAGTAGGGCATTCATTGTTAGCGGCCAATGACAAAAGCCCGACACACTGCCGCTTATACGTAACAGACCAGAACACAGTGACAAAATACTTGGTGGACACCGGCTCTATCCACAAACAACAATAAACGGCAAGAGACGACCAGAGGCATACGAACTCTTCGCGGCAAACGGCATACCCATCATCACGTACGGCTCCATCACTATTAAGCCTGACTTCAATTTAAGGAGAGCGTTCCCGTGGAGATTCGTGGTAGTCGATGTGGGACAGCCTATAATTGGAGCAGACTTTCTGGCACATTACGACCTGCTTCCGGATATGAAACGAGGAAAACTCATAGACGGCAAGACAGGCTTAGCAGCCACAGGTGCCAGATGTTACCAGTCAATATTGTCAATCAAGACAACGACGGAAAAGAGCGAATTCCATACAATACTGGCAAAATTTCCGGACATCACCAAACCGACCGGAACAAAGGAGGTGATAGCACACGGAACGCAACATTACATCCAGACAACGTCAGGTCCTCCAGAAGCTAACCGGCCACCTAGGCGCCAGATAAACTACGCGCAGCCAAGACAGAGTTCGATTTACTCCTGCAAGAAGGCGTCATCCAGCCCTCAAAAAGCGCTTGATCATCGCCACTTCACATGGTGCCGAAAAAGGACAAAACTTGGCGTCCGTGTGGAGACTACAGGAGATTAAACGCAGAACAATACCTGATCAATACCCGATACCACACATCGAGGATTTTGCACAAACGCTCTACCAGAAAAAGATCTTCACCACGATCGATCTGGTCAGAGCCTATAATCAAAATTCGGTGCGAGAAGAAGATATACCGAAGACAGCGATAACCACACCGTTCGGACTGTTCGAGTTCAGATGCATGCCGTTTGGATTACGAAACGCAGCGCAGACGTTCCAACGGTTCATCAACGAGGTTTTGCACGGGTTGGACTTCTGCTACGCGTATATCGACGATATACTGGCATCATCAAGTAAAGAACAGCACAAAATCCATTTGAACCAATTATTCACCCGACTCGACGAATACGGGGTCAGAATCAATCCAGCCAAATGCATCTTCGGAGCAGACGAGGAGTTTCTTGGTTACTTGGTCACGGAAAAAGGAACTCAACCACTGCCAGAAAAGATAGAGGCGATCAAAAATTTCCCGCGGCCGACTATGGTTAAACAGTTGCGGCAATTCCTAGGGATGACTAATTTTTACCGAAGGTTCATCCCGAGAGTAGCCGAAGAACAAGCCATACTAAACGATGTGCTTAAAGGACCTAAAATCAAAGGAACAAATTGGGGGCCAGAGCAAGCACAAGCCTTCGACCAGTGCAAGGAAAGCCTGTCGAGAATCACGCTATTAGCTCACCCAGATCCAGCAGCTAGATTGGCAGTGACAACAGACTTCAGACACGGCCATGGGTGCCGTAATCCAGCAAAGAATCGCTAATGGATGGCAGCCACTGGCATTCCTGAGCAAAAAGTTTAGCACAGCACGAAGTACAGTCCGTATGACAGAGAGCTACTAGCTATCTACATCACCATCAAGCACTACCGACACTTGTTAGAAGGCAGAATATTCACAATATTTACTGACCACAAGCCACTAATCTACGCCTTTAAGAAAGACTGCAAAGTTCACCGAGACAAGCAAAACATTTAGAGTACATTGGACAATTTTCAACAGACATCCAACATATTGAAGGGAAAAACAACACAGTGGCCGACGCATTATCACGAGTGGAGACATACACTCAGCAGTAGAATTGGAGACTATAGCTCATGAACAGCAACACGATGCAGAGTTGGAAGAGCTACTAAAAGATAAAGAAAAAATTAAGCTGACACGCATCTCAATACCAGGATCGACGATGACAGCTTGGTGCGACACGAGCACACCAATTGTTAGACCGTACGTGCCGAAAAGTCTAAGAAAACAGATTTTTCGTTGCTTGCATGGACTGGCCCATCCAGGAACTAAAGCATCGGCAAAGTTGGTCAAAGAAAGATACGTCTGGCCAGGAATGCAGAGAGATTGCATGAACTGGGCGAAAACATGTATTCAGTGTCAGAAAGCTAAGGTGACGAGACACAATCGCACACAAACAGGAACTTTCCAACCATCAACAAAGCGATTCCAGCATATACACCCAGATATCGTAGGACCACTGCCAGTGTCAGAGGGACACAGATACTGCCTCACCATCGTGGATATATTCACGCGGTGGGCAGAAGCAATCCCGATACCAAACATCACGGCAGAGACCGTCGCTAAACATATTTTTTCAGCCTGGATAGCGCGATTCGGCACACCAGCTCGAATAACTACGGACCAGGGCCGGCAATTCGAGGCCGAGCTTTTCCAGAGCTTGACAAAGATGACGGGCACAAAACACATCAGGACGACAGCCTACCACCTAGAGGCAAACGGGATGGTAGAAAGGTTCCACCGGCAGTTGAAGGCAGCCATCAGATGCCACGAAACAGAAGCTTGGACCCAGACGTTACCGGTCATCCTCCTCGGCATCAGGACAGCCTGGAAAGAGGACCTGAAGTCCACACCAGCCGAGATGGTTTACGGAGAGCCAATCCGGTTCCACCAGGACAGTTCCTCTCTGGCCACAACGGTAACTACGAGGATGAAGACACCTTGGTAGCCAGGCTTCGACGAACGATGACACGACTACAGCCTCAGATCAGACGACACGGACAGAGGGTAACGTTCGTTTTTAAAGACATGGAGACGGCTTCACACGTGTTCATGCGACACGACGCGCCAGCAGGGGTCCTCCACCAGCCTTACGACGGTCCCTTTGAGGTGTTGAACAGAGGCACGAAAACCTACAAACTAAAAATCAGGGGAAAAGCAGTCAACATCACGATGGGTAGGCTAAAACCAGCCTATATTCTGGCTGAAGAGCCTCCCACCAACACGCAGCTCAGGGCAGACACGGAGCCCACCAAGATCACTGAGACGAGAGGAACGACCAGATCAAGACGAGCGGTGCGCCAACCCGTCCGATTCAAGCCAGCTTAAATCAACCTCGGGCCTTAATACATCCAGGAGGGTCCTGTGGCGTCCTGCCTTACGCCACATAAGCGTAAGGGTGTATAACGCCGAGCGCCTGGCCGCACGGCAACCTAGGCACACAAGTACGCGCGCGGTAGCGCGAGCATACAGGTGCCGATCTTCGCGCAAGTGAAATCCGGCAGGACCCGTATATAAGGCCGACCACGAGAAGCCGAATTCGAGTCTCAGCTCGATGCGACTATAAGGTCGCTAATAACACTATACATCAATCAGCGAGAGTACTCCTCTTTTGAAATCGGAAGATATACTTCCGATTCGCCGCCAGCCGAGCCGCATTCCTCGACCAGCGTCAACGCCCCGATCACCCGGGCCATTTCGACCGTCGAACGGAGCAGCTGTCGAGCCGGAGAGGAGAGTGTCCTTCACCTTGCTGCCGTGGACACTGCAGCCTATCGGTCTAGAGCCGACTCGCTTCACCAGGCCACCAAGGGAGCTGCTAGCCACCTGGGACATCCGGATAAGGCGATACACTTCGCCACCAGCATCCTGGGCAGTTCCAGCGGCACTGTCTCCTCTGCCGCTTTTTCCGCTCCACCGGACGACCCAGGGGACGACGCAGACCACCGCAGTTAGCCGGATACACCGAGGAGTCCAGGTGACGCAGCCGCCGAAATCAACGGCGGACCAGGAGACCCAGTCCGACTCCGACTGGGAAACGCCCACGAGCACTGCGGCCAGTAGACGGAGCCACCAAAGCGCCGCAAACCGGTGGACGTCAACAACAACGACGACGATGGCTCCTGGGGACCTCTCCGATATACCAAGGCGACTCCGCGGATATCATATCGCGAACGCGTCGATCTAAACAGCCCTTTTCAGGGCCCTGTAAATAAACTTGTAAATAGACGTATGAAATAAACTGTACATAGATCCATACTGTGAGTAGTGATTCAAGCGAAACCTCGTCGACCTTGCGGCTAGTAGCGCATCCTCTTCCGGTTAAGATAAAGCGAACACGCAACCTAACGACGCCCATATATATATATATATATATATATATATATATATACACATAATTAAATACATTACAATATAGCTTATATTCTATATACATTGTAAATATAATTGTAAATATAAACATGATACAAGTGGTATGATCTTTTCCCTACTTGGAGTTCAATCAATCTCATAGTCATATCTCATGGTCATAAATCTTTTTCTCTAGCATGAACTCGTGAATAGTAAAAAATTTTATTGACACAAATATTGAATATATGTTAACTTTTCCTAAGTTTACGTTACAGGAAAAGATTTGTGATTAAGATTTTATTAATATAATATTAATAATAAGATCTATAAAATTATTTATATAAAATTATATATTAAAGGATCGTTGAAAAAAAGTGTAGTCGACCAAACTAGCCAGAAATTTTGTTTATTAATACGAGGTTTCGACCATATGGTTGTGGTTTTTATCAAGTATATACTGGAAAATATTTCTAAATAAATTAAATAATTAATTAACGGTTTGAATAATATAACAAGCACAACGAATTAAAGTGAACAATTTTACCGATGTAATAATAATCAGGAGACAGGCATAGACGATAATCTTGCAAAACTGCACAAATCACATTAACAAAAACGTTATTTAACTATATTCGAATTTGAGAGAAACTGATGCGTCCGTGTGAGACTTCGTCAAGAAACTAAACACAAGAGGAAAAACGAAACTACTGTACGTGACCTTTATTATTTTGTCATAAATGTTGTTTAAACTATCCGTGTCTTTTTGTAGGTTGATTAGACTATTAAATCTCTTGATAAAGAACATTTCAGCGATCTCTCTCTTTCGAACATATTTTTCGCTATGCAAAATATTAGGTTTCGACCAGTCAAAATCATGTCCGGATTCTAATCTATGTTTGTTAATGACCGAGTGATTAGTTTCATGTAACTTTATATTATTACAATGTTCTTTCACTCGCGTACGTAAATGTCTTTTATTATTACATCGGTAAAATTGTTCACACTTTAATTCGTTGTGCTTGTTATATTATTCAAACCGTTAATTAATTATTTAATTTATTTATGAATCTTTTCCAGTATATACTTGATAAGGACCACAACCATATGGTCGAAATGTCGTATTAATAAACAAAATTTCTGGCTAGTTTGGTAGACTACACTTTTTTTCAACGATCCTTTGATTATTTGACTAGCAACATTAAGTTATTTTATAATTATATATTAATATAATACAATTTAAATACACACACACACACACACACACACACACACACACACACACACACATATACATGTATATATATATATATATATATATATATATAATATAATTTATATACAGGGTGACTTTTTTTATCTTGAGACATTGAAATATCTCGTAAAGTTTAAAAGATACGAAAAAATATTTCAGACAAAAGTTATATGGTTTCAAAGGGAACATAAGATAGTGTTATTAGTTTGACCTTGAATAGTCACCTGAAAGTTACGTGAAGGTCACTTCCAACCTTTTAAATAAGACATCCTGTATGTTTATGCATATTCTCGTAGCTCATCTCGAGAGCTTTCCAAAACACTATAATTAAGTTTTTATTAAGTATTTAAGTAGTTAGTTTTTATTAAGTACTTTCTGAGGCTTAAAATCATTTCTTTTTATATAAATTGTAAAATATTTATTTTTCGATTATCTTATTTTAATACTTTTATGTACAAAATAATGTGAGGAATTAATTGGTGTAAGGAAAACATATAATTGTTACGAAAAAAAAGTGTAATTGTTAAATGCAAATTACATTTTGTTTTCGAAACAATTATGTGTTTTTTTTACACCAATTGATTCCTCTTATTATTTTATACATAAGAATATTAAGATAAGATAATCAAAAAATTTTAAAAGATATTTTAGAAGAATATTTTAGAAGATATTTTACGGTTCATGTAAAGTTAAGAAATAACTCCAAGTTTCATAATTCGGAAAGTATTGGGTTGTCCGGAAAGTTCGTGCGGATTTCTCAATAGATGTCGTTCAAAGGCGAATTTTACAAGTTTATGTCGATGTGATATGTCAAATGCTTTCGTGTTTTGATTAGTGACATTTCAACGCATACTTAGTGATATTAATTATTCCAATAAATTAAAAACTTTTTACTTGACATTAGTTTAGAGATGGAAGGAAATAACGTGTTTTTTCGATGCATAATGCTTTTTTATTTCCGTAAAGGAAAGAACGCGACACAAACTCGAAAAAAAATATGTGCCGTATACGGGGAAGATGCCGTAAGTGATCGCATGTGTCAGAAGTGGTTTGCTAAATTTCGTTCAGGAGAAATGAATATTGAAGATGCTCCTCGCTCTGGTCGGCCAGTCACCACTGATGTCGACCAAATAACAGCTTTAATCGATTCCGAGCGGCAGATCACAGTTCGGGAAATCGCAGCGAGGTTAAACATTGGCAAATCAACTGTTTCCGAACATTTAAACAAGCTCCAGATGGTAAAAAAGCTTGATGTTTGGGTGCCGCACGACTTAACTGAGAAAAATCGTATTGACCGCATTTCCATCAGCGATTTGCTATACAAACGCAATGAATACGATTCATTTTTAAAACGCATCATAACAGGCGACGAAAAGTGGATAATTTATAATAATGTCGAGCGTAAAAGGTCGTGGAGCAAGCGAGGTGAACCGCCATTAACCACTTCGAAGGCAGGCTTACATCCGAAAAAGGTAATGCTCTGCATTTGGTGGAATTGGAAGGGGATAGTATATTATGAGCTACTACCGGACAACGAAACCATCGATTCGGACAAGTACTGTTCACAGTTGGATAAATTGAAGATAGAAATCGCCAAAAAGTGTCCGGAATTGATCAATAGGAAAGGCGTCGTTTTTCATCATGATAACGCCAAACCTCATGCAAGTTTGCAGACTCGCCAAAAATTATTGGCGTTTGGCTGGGATGTTTTGCCTCATCCACCGTATTCCCCCGACATTGCACTCTCGGATTTTCATTTATTTCGGTCGCTACAAAACTCAATTAATGGTTTGAACTTTGCTTCTTTGCAACTCCTCAAAAACTACTTGGACAGCTTCTTCGCCGAAAAAACCCAAGACTTCTATGAGAGAGGAATTATGAAATTACCCGAAAGATGGAAAAGTATTGTGCAAAATAATGGTGCATATATCACAGAATGAAATAACTTTTAACAACAAAATTTTTTCATTCGAATTTTGCTTAAAAATCCGCACGGACTTTCCGGACAACCCAATACTTAATGAAAACTAACTTAATTATAGTGTTTTGGAAAGCTCTCTAGATGAGCTACGAGAATATACACAAACATATAGGATGTCATATTTAAAAGGTTGGTGCTGACCTTCACATAACTTTCAGATGACTTTTCAAGGTCAAATGACATCATTTTATGTCTCCCTTGAAACCATACAATTTTTCTCTAAAACATTTTTTCGTATCTTTTAGACTTTACGAGATATTTCGATATTTTAAGATAAAAACTCACCCTGTATACATATAGATATGTATACATAAATTATACATATGTATGTATTATTTGTATAATTTCTTATATATTATTTTTTTAAATAAATGTAAATTATTAATATTTATTTCTTTTGTTTCAGGAAAGGCGAGAAAGTTATAAAATTGACAAAATAAATAGTAGAAAAAGAGGAAAAGAAGAGTAAAGAAAGAAAATTATTTGGGAAAACTTTTTATATTATAAGTTATTTTAATTTATTTACAATTAGTATTTTATATTTAATTATATTTCAATTTTATTGTATTATATTTTATTATATTGTATTTACAAAAATTTAATTAATATAATTACATATTTAATTTTATTACAGTAGTATTATTAATTATTATATATTGTAATTTATTTTATTTTTTATGTATGTGTAATTAATAAATAAATCATATTATTCAGAAATATTGATATTATTATTAATAATAATTATGATATTGATGATAATCGATGATATGAATGATATATAAATGATGATACTGATGATATAAACTATTATAATATTGACGATAACAACAATGATAATGATAATAATAACAATAAAGATGATGATAATGATGATAACAAAATAATAATTTTAACAATAACTATAATAACCATAATAATTAACTTATTTATGTAAGTTAATTTATTTAAAGTGAGAAAAACAGCAACAATTTTATTAATTCCTTGAGCGTTGTATCGACGTCGATATCCATATTTGGTCTTAAAGTAAATGATAATTGTAACTCCAATAATAATTCGTCAGATTCCATTCCTAAAGAGAATATTAATTTTTATCTTAATTGAATTTAATCTAATAATAATAATAATAATTTATAAATAATTTATAAATAATAATATTTAAATAATAATATAGAAATAATAATAATAATAAATTATTAATATGATAATAGTATGTAGATTATTTAATAATTATAATATAAAAATAGTAAAAGATATTTCAATAGTATAAAATTTCTTGTATAAATTATTTTCTTTTTATTAATATTTATTAATAATATATTACGTGTATATGTTTAAGATTTTATATATAGTATATTAATATAGTATAATATACAGCGTGTGTCAAAAGTTCCGGGACGGCTGGATAATTTGAAAAATACGCATCACAGAGGAAAATGATCTAGACAAAAGTTGTAGGATTTTTCCTGGGCAATCCGATGGTGACCTTAGATTTGACCTTGCCCATGACCTTCAAGGTCATTTCAAGGTCAAGTCCGTTTTTTCAAATGGGACCCCATACTTTTGACGCCGGAAATGAAAAGAGCAGAAAATTTTACGATCGAATATGTCCTTGATCAACTAATGGATATGACCTTGAAGGACATCCCAAGGTCTAATACAATTGGTGCATTGAACCTTGAGAAATATGCATCCCAGAGAAAGATGACCTGAAACAAAGTTGTAGGAATTTTTCCCTGACAATCCGATGGTGACTTTAGATTTGACCTTGCCCATGACCTTGAAGGTCATTTCAAGGTCAAGTCCGTTTTTTCAAATGGGACCCCATACTTTTCTGACGTTCAACGCTTCTGACTAGTTTCGATTGGTTATGGTCATATGTAACCAAACTAACTACTTTTACCGCTTTTGACCACATGTGACCACCTGTGACCATTTATGACAGATAGTGACCAACTAGTGATGGCCGTATCCAACGTAATCAGTTTTGTTCACTGTTGACCATTCATGACTGACAGTAATCAAAGTTAAATAACATTGTTCCCTGATGTCCAATAGTGTAAGTCATTACGTTACTGAAGTCTGATGTACATCTAATTGTAGACATTGATTTATGAGGTATATTATTTGATTTTTTGGCGACCTTTTTCACGTAGTTGCTTGTCGGCAGGAACAATCATATTTCAGCGTTGGCCTCTTATTCAACTGTCGTTCTTAAAGTATTTTATTCTGAAACCTTGCATTTAGTGCAGTGATAGTTGTTCGATCGTCTCTTCGGAAATTTGAGAAAATTTACTTTTGCCGTTTAACTGCTTATTCAACATCTCTTTTTCAATAAGTAGCAAGCTGTTAGGTACACTGTTAGCAGTGTTCATTTCTTTGTTGATTCTTCTCATTAGCTAAAGTGCATTAACTTTTATTGTCAACTTGGACTCCAATATTCTTTCTTAGGTTAGTTAGCGGGACATTACATCAGCTGCAGTGATTGTTTCTTCAACAGTCCTTTTGGAGATAGTTGAAGAACATTCACTTATGACTACGTTTTGAGCAATTCTCCTTGATAGTAACTGTCATTCATAATCCATCGTCTGCACGATTTACTTATAAATCATAATGCAGCGACTCTCTGAGAGAGAAAGGATATCACTTTTAATGATGCGAGGTTGGGCTGGGGTTAGACGATCTTTTATGCAGGTAAAAGATCTTTTTAATGAAACTTTCAGAAATGGACCCCGATATCAAAATCAACTGTCGAACGTACAGTAAGACGTTTTGAGAATACTGGCAGCGTTAAAGATCGACCACGAACAGGAAGACCAATTACAGCCACAACCGAAGAGAAATCATTGGACGTTTTACAATCGATCGTGGAAGACCCTCATTATACTCTTCGCAAAGCTGCTCAAGAGCATGGCGTAAGTATGAAATCGGTTCATAGAATATTAAAGAAAAATAAATTCCATCCATTCAAAGTTATGCTTGTACATGAATTAAACGAAGACGATTTCGATCGTCGAGTTGAGTTTTGTGAGAATATGATGGCACGGATCGATAACAATCCGAACTTTCATTTTAACATAGTTTTCTCGGATGAATCAACATTTCAGCTCGACGGTACTTTGAATAGACATAACTGCAGATATTGGGATAATGAAAATCCTCATTGGAAGCGAGAAAATAACATGCAATATCCCGAGAAGCTAAATGTTTGGGCTGGAATATTAAACGATCAAATAATTGGTCCATTTCTTATTGAAGGAAATTTAAATTCCGAACAATATGAGGATATGTTTCGCAATGAAATAGTCCCTAGAATAATGGAGATAACTGGCCAAAACTTTGAGCACACTTACTTTCAACAAGATGGTGCTCCACCACACTATGGAAGAAATGTGCGCAATTATTTAGACGTCGTTTTTAATGATAGGTGGATAGGACGTAGAGGATACATTGAGTGGCCAGCTAGGTCACCCGATTTAAGTCCACTTGATTATTTTCTGTGGGGTTATCTCAAAGATAGGGTGTACAAAAATAAGCCTCAAAATTTACAAGAATTACGACAACGTATACTAGACGAATGTGTTATTATCCCAGCTGAGTATTTTGCGAATGCAATCCGTAGTTTTTATAATCGATTGGGTTACTGTCAAGAGGTTAACGGAGAACAGTTTGAACACTTATTAAAATAATTTTGACTGGCTGCACCATAAAAACCTGTCCTTAAGCAATAAGATACTACCAATACTTCCCTTAACTGGCTGAACAGTAATGAGTCTTGCCTCAACTGGCTGGAAAGTAATAAGTCTTGCCTTAGCTGGCTGGATGATCAAAAGTCTTGCCTTACCTGGCTGGACAGTAACGAGTATTGCCTTAACTGGCTGGAAGATAATAAGTCTTGCTTTAACTAGCTGGAAAGTAATAAGTCTTGCCTTAACTGGCTGGACAGTAACGAGTCTTGCCTTAACTGGCTGGAAAATAATAAGTCTTGCCTTAACTGGCTGGACAGTAACGAGTCTTGCCTTAACTGGCTGGAAAGTAATAAGTCTTGCCTTAACTGGCGTCAAAAGTATGGGGTCCCATTTGAAAAAACGGACTTGACCTTGAAATGACCTACAAGGTCATGGGCAAGGTCAAATCTAAGGTCACCATCGGATTGTCAGGGAAAAATTCCTACATCTTTGTTTCAGGTCATCTTTCTCTGGGATGCATATTTCTCAAGGTTCAATGCACCAATTGTATTAGACCTTGGGATGTCTTTCAAGGTCATATCCATTAGTTGATCAAGGACATATTCGATCGTAAAATTTTCTGCTCTTTTGATTTCCGGCGTCAAAAGTATGGGGTCCCATTTGAAAAAACGGACTTGACCTTGAAATGACCTTGAAGGTCATGGGCAAGGTCAAATCTAAGGTCACCGTCGGATTGCCCGGGAAAAATCCTACAACTTTTGTCTAGGTCATTTTCCTCTGTGATGCGTATTTTTCAAATTATCCAGCCGTCCCGGAACTTTTGACACACGCTGTATATTATACAGGGTGTCCGCTAAACATGCGGCAAAAATTCAGGGGGTGATTTATTGGGTTATTTTAAGACTTTTTTGTTATCTGATGATTTTCGAAAAAATGCTTTGTTTCGAAAATAAAAGCAATAAAAGTTTTTTGACCAATTTTTTTTTTTTTGGATTATTTTCTATGGGGTTACCTAAAGTCATTAGTTTACACTACTCCAGTGGAAAATGTGGAAGATTTGAGAAATCGTATAAATGATGGATGCAATTCAATAAGAAACGACCCAGGTATTTTTGAAATAGTTCGGCTGTCAATGAGGAGAAGATTAGATTCCTGCATCCTAGCTGGTGATAGTCATTTTGAACAGTTCTTGTAATTTTCAATAATTTTGTTAAAAAACCTGTATCGCCTGTTATCTATGGAATAAAAAATTGGTCGAAAAACTTTTATTGCTTTTATTTTCGAAACAAAGCATTTTTTCAAAAATCATCAGATAACAAAAAAGTCTTAAAATAACCCAATAAATCACCTCCTGAATTTTTGCATGTTTAGCAGACACCCTGTATATATAGTATTATATATATAGTATATTATATTGGGTTGGGGAAAAAGTTTCTTCGTATTTTATTGCAAAAATGAAACAAATTTTATTCATATTTGAAATGAAGCTTATGAAATTAAATATGTGCCGTTTTGTTCGACCACCTTTTGCCATCTTTGAGGTAAAACCATAATCCCGTCACTGTAGAACTTGTGTGATTTCTGGGCGAAAAACTGTGACAAGTGATTTTCACAGGCCTCTCTTGAAGCCAACTTCGTACCATTAAGAGAGTTCTGTAGAGATCGAAATAAATGGTAGTCTGATGGTGCAAGGTCAGGACTATAAGGTGGGTGCATCAAAACTTCCCAGCCAAGTTCTCTTAATTTTTGACGAGTCGCTATAGATACATGAGGTCTCGCGTTGTCGTGATGAAAGACGACGCCTTTCCTATTGATCAATTCTGGTCGCGTTTTCTCAATTGCCTGGCGTAATCTTTCCAGTTGTTGACAGTAAAGGTTAGAATCAATTGTTTGACCGGACGGCAGCAGCTCGTAGTGAACGATTCCTTTGTAATTCCACCACACACTCAGCATCACTTTTCTTGGCGTCAATTTTGGCTTTGCCACAGTTTGCGGAACTTCATTTCGCTTTGTCCACGATCTTTTTCGTACATTATTGTCATACGTGATCCATTTTTCATCGCCTATTATGAGCCGTTTCAAAAATGGTTCGATGTCGTTTCGTTTTAACAATGATTCGCAGATAGAAAATCGATCCATTAAATTTTTGACTGTTAAATCATGTGGCACCCAAACATCGAGCTTTTTTTTGTATCCAGCTTTCTGCAAATGGTTTAAAACTGTTTTGTGGTCGATGTTCAGTTGCTTACCGATTTCGTGACTGCTAATATGCCGGTCTTGTTCAATTATTTCCATAATTTCATCGACTTTTTCAGTGATCGGTCGACTAGAGCGAGGTGTATCTTTGACGTTAAAATTTCCAGATTGAAAACGCTTGAACCAGATTTGTGCAACACGTATTGATACAGCATCATGTCCATAAACATCACAAATTTTTTTAGCTGCCTGAGTTGCATTCTTCCCTTTTTTAAAATAAAATTTTAAAATGTATCGAATTTCTTCTTTCTCTTCACTCATTTTCAAGATGCAATAACTTTTAACTGAATAGATAAATATCACTACTTTTTTGCTACTTTTTCTTTATGATATGTCACCTTTCAAACGCACACAAAGTATTGACAGATCCGATTAATATTATCAAGGTTATGCGATTCTAATTCCATCTGCCGGAAAATACGAAGAAACTTTTTCCCCAACCCAATATATACAGGGTGTACCTCCTAGAAGTGGCCACCCCCTTTTATCTTTTAAACTAAAAGAGATAGACCATAACAAATATATATGAAATTAAATGGCTTTAACTGAACTTTATTGTGAGCATAGTGGTTGATTACAAAATTTATCTGTATTAAAGAACGGAGAGATATGTATAATTTTTTTATAATAATGTAGATATTTTGATATAATAAAAGTTGTAGCGCTGTTTGAAACGAATATAACGATGCATAATTTTATGTAAATATTTTACATATTATACGAGATTTTCCGGTTTGAAATATCGCGGGCGACGTCCACCATTTCATTTTCGGCCCTGCGATATAGCCAACTTCTGACTCGTGCATTAGAGGTTGACATATGTCATGTTGTCATTTAATCATGATACTCAGTCAGAAGTTGGCTATATCACAGGGCCGAAAATAAAATGGTGGACGTCGCCCGCGATATTTCAAGCCGGAAAATCTCGTATAATATGTAAAATATTTACATTAAATCATACATCGTTATATTCGTTTCAAACAGCGCTACAACTTTTATTATATCAAAATATCTACATTATTATAAAAAAATTATACATATCTCTCCGTTCTTTAATACAGATAAATTTTGTAATCAACCACTATGCTCATAATAAAATTCAGTTAAAGCCATTTAATTTCATATATATTTGTTACGGTCTATGTCTTTTAGTTTAAAAGATAAAAGGGGGTGGCCACTTCTAGGTGGTACACCCTGTATAGTATATTAATATAGAAAAGTTTTATAAAATGACGAGACGTAAAATTGTACGTACTTTAGAAGAAAAAAAATTTTTACAACGACATCGAGAAAAAAGAAGGGAGAATCAACGACATCGTCGTGAAAATAACAAATTAGTTGAAAATTCTTCGAAAAAGTCAAATCAACAAACTATTTGTATTGCTGGTACATCAAATGATAATCGTGTAATAGAATTAGTTAATTGATTATTTAATTGATTTGATTGTTAAGCAAAAGTTTTTTGGTGAAGTAGCAGCATTTGTATACGTTATTAAAACGTTATTTTCAAAAACGTGGGTTGCCACATGTTCATATACTAATTACATTAAAATATAATTTTAAAATAACAACTCCGCAGATTGTTGATAAATTTATTTCTGCTGAAATTCCTGATCCATGTGAAAATCAAATCTTACATGATATAGTTATGAGACATATGATTCATGGACCTTGTAGCGATTGGTGTTTAGTAGATGGACGTTGTTGTTCAAAACATTATCCGAAACCTTTTCTCAAAGAAGCTAGAATGAATCAAGATGCTTATCCTTATTATCGTCGACAAAATAATGGAAGAAATTTTGAACGTCCTGGTGGATATGTAGTTGATAATCGTTATGTCGTTCCATATTGTCCTACTTTATCAATTATATTTAATAGTCATATAAATGTTGAAGTAGTTTCAAGTATTAAATCAGTTAAATATCTATATAAATATATTTATAAAGGATGTTGCTGCTACAACTATTGAACCAATAACAAAAAGTGTTGTTATTAATCATAATGAGATACATAATTACATCGAAGCTCGTTATGTTGGATCTGTTGAAGCTAGCTGGCGTATTATTGGTAAAAAACTACAAGATAAGTCATCCTATATACGTTTATCAGTTTATCTTCCTAATGAGCAAAATATTATAATTGAAAATGAAAACGTTGACAATGCAATGACTTCTGCTTTATATCAAGTTTCTATGTTAATAGATTATTTTTCATTAAACTTACACGATGAAGAAGCAAAACAGTATTTATATATAGAAATTCCAAGTTATTATACATTTAAAAAAGAGAAAATTAACGGTAAAAATGTATCACGTTGGGTCAAACGCAAAAGTCATTATAATTGTAGGATGAATGTATTCCGTTAGTCCAACACAAATAGAATTATTTCATTTACGATTATTGTTACTCACAGTAAAAGGGGCCACAAGTTTTAACGATTTAAGAACTGTAAATGGAGAATTTTGTCATTTTTAGCAGCATGTTTAGCTTTAGGTTTGATTGAAGATGATAATGAATGGAAAAGAGCTATGAATGAAGCTGTTGGATGGATAATGCCACGACAACTTCGTAGATTATTTGTACGTATATTATCACATTGTCAACCATTACATCCTGAAGAGTTGTGGGAAAACTTTAAAGTAGCAATGTCTGAGGATTATATTAGATATTTTGGTATGTTACAGAGACAAAATCCCAGATAGCACACAATATTCCATGGATATTCTTATAAAGTACGAATGTTCTTAATTTTAGAATATTCGAATTGAATATTATTATGTGAATATATGTAGAATGTTAAAATCGTAAATAATATATTTCTAATAGAGAAGAATATTCTTAGAATATTGGTTTGAAATTTATTCATTGCACATTTTATTGCGCATGTGCAGTATAGAAGAAATTCGAATTAAATTAAATGTAAAAAAACCCTTAAGACCATACGCACTACGAACAAGCCTTTAAGCGGCCATATTCGTGAGCGGTTTCGTCTTTTGTCGTCATCTGCGTCGTTAAGTGTTTGGCCATGTTTGCCATGTGCTTTACATTGCGTTATTGAATGATTACACACTGGATTATTAGGATACGAAGCATAAAAGTAAATACAAATAAAAAACTACTTTATTAGTTTATTTCTTCTTTTTTCTTACTTGTCACTGACTGCGTTCAGCAGAGAAAGTTGTTTTGCAACTGTTGTAAAATTCGTGAGCCTGATTGGTGTATGTTCTTAATTTTGACTGAATCTAAAAGCATGCATCAGATTTACGAATTTTACAACAGTTGCAAAGCAACTTTTCCTGCTGAACGCAGCCATTGCCAGAAACATTCTATAATTATTCTTATACATTTAAAAGAAAATTTGTTTTACTTTAAATTTAAATTGCTTGAATTTAGTTTCAATTTCAGATTTTGATACTAGCCTTATATTATATTATAATAGTATTATCATTGTGTGCAGATATTTTAGTTATAAGGAATCAAAGTAATGAAAAATGTAAGATGTACTGTATACTATATACTATATATATTATATACGTAATAATTGTTGTTTGAAATGTCTTTCGGCTAATTTTTTTCCACGAAAATTTTTAAAAATTATTATCTGTCGCATAATATTGAAATTATAAAATTTTTTTACACACTAATATTCAGCTGATATTTTTATTTACATTGATTTTTCTTAATCACATAATAATGTCACAAGTATAATTATATAATACATAAATGTATGTAATAAGTACAATTATCAAGGCTATTAAGCTATTTATTTTTACTTACAAGATTAGAATCTATGCAATAAATGAAAGATCTATGGTTTTTTTACATAGTATATTTATATAGGGATTTTTAACATATATATAAAAAATTATGATATTCCGGTATATTTTATAAGTAAAATATTGTTTTACGATAAAATATTTGATTTAAGTTTTAGCATTGAATTATCTCATTTTGATTTTATACAATATATTTTAATATTAAGATAAACAAATTCTTTTATATGTGTATACATATATATATAAAAAAAGCCAAATTATATTTAAATATCATTGTATTGTATTTATATGTTAATATATTATTTATTTGTGTATGTTTATTACAACAGATTTAGAAGATATAGATTCTTTTCAATAAAAAATTGCAAGATGGAAAACATTTTTTATATTATTTATATATTAAAAAATAAACAAAATAAAAGGCTCTCGAAATTAACAAATTAAATTAAAATATAGTAAAAGGCCATAAAGAGCCAACGCAGGTGTAAGGCGTGTTTTATGGAGAATAAAAATAATCCATGAAAACGATCACATTAAACGATCTTTCTTCTTTATTGACATCAAACGTTGCGGACTCAGTTCGAGCCTTCTTCAGTGATAAGACAAAAAAGAACCAAATAAGATAACATTGAAAATGCAGTCATTAATAGATAAGAGAGGAAAAAATAATCATCATACGTGCATAGTCTTAGAGAGCGAACGTGGACCCGTCAAGGCAAGTCAACCCGAAGGAAGCCAGATGCAAGCAGCTCTTTAAGCGTTGCAAGGCGCAAAAAGCGATGCACTAACAAAATAAATGTACACGATATAGATACAAAGCCTTGCGATAAATTATAATTAGACAAAGGCAACTCACTCCGACTCGAGAAGACGAAACAGAAACGGACATAAACACTTAGCGCGCACATAGCCGACTAGGCAAAAAGATTCGAATGCTAACGATAAAATGACGTCAAAATGTGATCGACAAAAACAATCCAGTATACACTGAGGACAAGAACAGTCCTAACAAACAACAAACTATTAAATTTTGGATATGTTTTCAATTATCGATAAACATGAAGTATTCAATTTTGACGTATCGCTATGGAGATTCAACGCATTTCTTTGACGCTTAATATAGATTATCTCCGATATTAATCTCTTTCCTAAAAAAGTTTCCTCATCCAAAACCTCAATGTCATCAAAATCAAACGTATGACGTAATCAATCTAACGCTCTGTGCTCGGCAATGACGGACGTAAGATTCCTTTTATGTTCTTTAATCCTCGTCCTTAATAAGCGTCCGTATGATGACTATTTTTTCCTCTCTATCTATTAATGACTGCGTTTTCAATGTTATCTTATTTGGTTCTTTTTTGTCTTATCAGAATCACTGAAGAAGGCTCGAACTGAGTCCGAAACGTTTGATGTCAATAAAGAAGAAAGATCGTTTAATGTGATCGTTTTCATGGATTATTTTTTTTCTCCATAAAATACGCCTTACAACTGCGTTGGCTCTTTATGGCCTTTTACTATATTTTAGTTTAATTTGTTAATTTCGAGAGCCTTTTATTTTGTTTATTTTTTATTTTATGATTGCGCTGGCTGCAAATATGCGTTTTTCAACCTTTTTTCAATTTATCAGTTTCTACTTTGGTTTTAGGACCGTATCTTACTTAAAGAAATGGATGTGGATTAGTAAACAGTTATCTAAATTAAGTTTACGCATTGTTTTTTTGAGGAAATGTATTAGTTTTTGAAAAAAAAGGAGTGTACAGGTGATCTAGGACACCCTGTATATATATATATATATATATATATATATATATATATACAGGGTGAAATAATGGTTGTAACAACCTTTTACCATTAGAGATCAATTACCGACTGCAATCAATTGAATAATTCATAGATGGCAGCTGCTTGGATCGACCGTGTCTGCAGTAATGTACAAGCGAGTTAAATACTGTGAATCAAATAATATACATATTCTATGCATACTTTTCTAATATATTTAACACTTTTATGTACATATTTTCCTTTCTACACGGTTTTTTTTTTAATAACGCGATTTCTTATTATTGTGAAACTTATCTGCCGCATAAAAAGAGATATATTTTGCATTCGTGTATTTTTTAATACGACTTTTTTTTAAATAATGGTTTTTTAATACATAAAATTTGACGACGATTTTTTTCATTCTTACACAAATCATTTTAACGCGTAAAAAGAGTTGGATTGGTAAATATACAAAAGTATTCTTTTTTTATAAAAAAAAATGCGTAATTCTGCTTTCTACAAGAATTATTCTGCTTATTATTAATTTTCTAAGTTATAACTTTTACATTCTTAATATCTACAGCAGAATATTTCTTGTAGAAAGTAGAATTACGTATTTTTTTTTATATAAAAAGAATACTTTGTATTTTTACCAATCCAACTCTTTTTACTCGTTAAAATATTCTGCGTAAAAATGAAAAAATCGCTGTCAAATTCTATATATTAAAAAAACCATTATTTAAAAAAAAATCGTATTAAAAAATACACGAATGCAAAAGATATCTCTTTTTTCGCGGCAGATACGTTTCACAATAATAAGAAATCGCGTTATTAGAAAAAAACCGTGTAGAAAGAAAAATATGTACATAAAAGAGTTAAATATATTAGAAAAGTATGTATAGAATGTGTATATTATTTGATTCACAGTATTTAACTCGCTTGTACGTTATTGTAGACACGGTCGATCCAAGCAGCTGTTATCTATGAATCATTCAATTGATTACAGTTGCAGTCGGTAATTGATCTCTAATGGTAAAAGGTTGTTACAACCATTATGATTCACCCTGTATATATGTATATATATATATATATATATATATATATATATATATATATTGGGTATCCCATCAAACGTGGCCATAATCTTTTATTTTTTAATTAAAAATGATGTATTGTAGACTGAATTTTATTGTCTGAGGCTATTTACAAGAAAGTTATCTGTTGATAAATGAAGAGATATGCATAATTTTTTTATAATGTATCAACATAATAAAAATAAGTTGTACTGTTTGAAATAAATACAACAATGTATGATTTAATATAAATATTTTACATATTTTATGTGTTTTGCTTGAAATATTGCAAGCAATGTCTAATTTCGGTTCTACAATATCGTCAATTTCTGATTCATTATCAGAGTTGGCGTATATCATCACAAACTTAATGTATGAAAAAGTATATATAGGAAACCTATGAACCCATGAAGTTATGGAACATTTAATAAATTTCAATTCACATTTTATACATCACGTTATTTGCGAAGCGGTTTGTTTACTTTATCGTATTATGCTTATACAAAAACTGATGGCTAAAATAAATATAAACTTTAATAAATAATAAAATATAGTTTTTGAAATATTTTCTAATGGTACTAATTTAATTAAAATGCGAACTATTATCATTAATTAAATTATTATTTATGCATTATCGTATTATTTATGCAACTATTGGTTTAAACATAAATAACTTGTAAATTATAAAACGAATAACTTTAAAAATTTTTTTTTTTAAATATGCGCGACTTTAATATTTTATAATGAAAATTTCTAATAAAATTACTATTAATTTTTGATAAAAAAAATATTTTATAAATTTTATATTTACTATAATTTTTTTACTTATATTTTTCGCACATTCAAACGATAACATGACATCAATCTAACACACGTTAAATTGATCATATCGTAGGATAGCCAAATCGAAAATGTAAACGCTGCCTGCAATAATTAAATATAATTTTACATATTATATCGATTTATGTTTATTTTCTTATTATTCATGTAAAATTCTCTTTATTACAGTGTTCAAGCATCTATATTCTAATAATATTACGTTGCGTTTTTGAATGATTACACACTGGGTCATTAGAACAGCATAAAAGTAAATACAAATAAAAAACTATTTTATTAGTTTATTTCTTCTTTTTTTTCACTTGTCATTGGCTGCGTTCAGCAGAGCAAGTTGTTTTGCAATTGTTGTAAAATTCGTGATTGATGTATGTTCTTAATTTTGATTGAATCTAAAAGCATGCACCAATCAGATTCACGAATTTTACAACAGTTGCAAAGCAGCTTTTCCTGTTGAACGCAGCCATTGCCAGAAAAAATTCTATAATTTTTTTTATACATTTAAAAGAAGATTTGTTTTACTTTAAATTTAAATTGCTTGAATTTTGTTTCAATTTCAGATTTTGGTAATAGCCTTATATAATATTATAATAATATTGTTCGGGATTGCAACTTTGAGAGTTGCTAGCGTAATGCCGGTACACACCCGAGTGGGTATCGCGAGTTTGAGTATTACGTAATTTCGCACTGGATGAGTGACGGAATGAAATAACGTAAAATTGCTCCTTTTTGATTGTAACACAGTGACATCCACACAAGAGTGGCGATAAGTTTATTGCACAAGATTACACTATATGTACAGAGTTTATGAGCTTTCGATGCGTGTGCGACTTTATTTCGGATATTTGAGCACGTCGAGATTCGTACTCGGTTGGTGAGATCGCGCTATACAATTGTTCACTTGATTGAGCGGCACAGCGTTTATCAGCTGTTCGCGAGATTGAGCGAAAGCTCACTATTATACGGTTCGCGCGAGAACGAGCGAGACAGCGCTCTAACGGCTGTCAGCGAGAGCGAGCGAGACGGCGTTATTGCGGCCGTCCGCGAGATCGAGCGAGATCGCACTATTCACGGATCGCGTGAAAGTGAGCGAGACAGCGTTATTGCGGCCGTTCGCGAGATCGAGCGAGACCACACTTTCCACGGTTCGACGCGAAACAGAGAGAGACAGCGCTCTATCGAGCTGTCTGTGAGAGCGAACGAGACCGCACTTTCCACGGTTCAACGCGAAACTGAGAGAGACAGCGCTCTATCGGGCTGTCCTTGAGAGCGAGCGAGATCACACTTTCCACGGTTCGACGCGAAACAGAGAGAGACAGCGCTCTATCGGGCTGTCTGTGAGAGCGAGCGAGACCGCACTTTCCACGGTTCGACGCGAAACAGAGAGAGACAGCGCTCTATCGGGCTGTCTGTGAGAGCGAACGAGACCGCACTTTCCACGGCTGCACGCGCGAGACAGAGAGAGACAGCGCTCTATCGGGCTGTCTGTGAGAGTGAACGAGACCGCACTTTCCACGGCTGCACGCGCGAGATTGAGAGAGACAGCGCTCTATTGGGCTGTCTGTGAAAGCGAGCGAGACGGCTTTATTATGGCCGTTCGCGAGAGCAAGCGAGATCGCACTTTCCACGGTTCGACGCGAAACAGAGAGACAGCGCTCTATCGGGCTGTCTGTGAGAGCGAGCGAGACCGCACTATTCACGGTTCGCATGAGAGCGAGCGAGACGGCGTTATTTCACGAGCACACGAATGAGCGGAGACTCAATGAGAAAGAGGCTCCACCTCTCACTCCGAGTGGAAGCGCTCCGATGAATCCCGGCACTCGCGTTCAGTATGTTCACGTGTGATACGGAATCGATTGGTTTAACTGAGTTCGAATTGATTATTCGCGAGACTTTATACAAAAACTAGTTAGTTTATGCACTCGCGACGTTCACGTTTCACGTGCAATGTACTGAGAAAATTCTCAAACCTTTCACTTCCGATTCGCTCTCGATTACTTGCACTTTGAAGAACTCGACAATGATTCCGCTATGACTTCGCACTTATTCCGCAATTATTCTTCAATGACTCTCCAATGACTCTCTCCGAGAGAGGCTTTCTCCCGGATCATAAAGATTGCGCATCGGATGATCCGATTTGAGCCTATCCTGTTCAGGCACGTCAAAAATCGCATGTTTTTCCGATTGCCTAATTGGCCAGGACCATGTTCTTCCGCGATCACGCGGATCCTGGCTGATTTCGAAAAACACCGTACGGAATTATATTTGTGAGTTTGATTTGGCGCTCACGAATGGCGCCAGTATTATGGAGGGTGATATTTTCGTTATAAATTCAGAGCGAATCCTGAACAAGTATTATTTTTAAAATTCAATAATGCCTAAATGCAAAAAAGTTGTACTTTTTTTAGAGAAGTTAAGAAAAATACAGACACGTGTCATGAACTTATAAATGATAATTTTAATGCACGTACTGATACTGATTATTACTTCTACAGAAATTTGCAGAATCAATTGTAGTAATGAACGTAACAGCTTTGACGAGATAAATGATAATGAAAGCTATATTTCTAATGAAAATTTTTTTGATTATTATAGAAAATAACAACAATAGTTTAAACAATTTTGATAACCAATCTTCGATTATTAACTTTGATGTTAATTTACGAAACAAGAGTGCAGAAAATAATTTTTTTCATGGTTTACGTGAATGGGCGATTACATATAATGTGTCTCATGAATCATTAAAAAAATTATTAAGTTCATTGAAAGCATTACCTTTTCACTCAAATTTACCAAATGACCCTAGAACTTTACTGACAACACTTCGGAAAACATTTTCAAAAAATATAGAACCAGGAATTTGTGCACATTTTGGCTTAAAGTTTGCAATAGATAAATTAATTTCTAAGGTGGATGTTTCCACATTATTATCGATTGACTTATTAGTTAATATAGATGGATTATTTCTTAATAAAAGTTCTATTGATTTATTAGTTAATATAGATGGATTATTTCTTAATAAAAGTTCTAGTAGTCAGATTTATCCAATTTTATGTTCTTTATTTAAATATCTTTATAATATATCCGTAATGGTATTTACCATGGTTACGAAAAACCCACTAATGCTAATGAATATCTTTCAGATTTTGTAAAAGAAGCTATAGAACTAGTGATGATGGTTTTGTATTTCAAGGACGAGTTTTACTATTTACAATTAAAGGTTTTATTTGTGATGCTCCTGCCAAATCTTTCATAACTTACTGTAAAGGTCATTCAGGATTTTATTCTTGTACTAAGTGTATACAAAAAGGTAAAATACATAAAAGGTAGAGTCTCTTTTATTAAAAATAATGCAACAAAAAGAATAAATGATAGTTTTCGCCATAAGTTACATCCAGAATATCATAATGGAATATCTATATTAGAACATATATCTTATCTTGATATGATAACTAATTTTCCTGTGGAATATATGCATTTGTTTAGGCGTTGTAAAAAAACTTCATTTAAATATATGATTAAATGGAAAATCTTCACATAAATTATCAAAAAAATTTATAAAAAAAATATCCGATTTACTTTTATCGATAAGAAGTTACGTTCCAATAGAATTTGTTAGAAAAATATTATTAATAATTATTCATAGGATATAGGAAAATAGGATTCATAGGAAAATATTATTAAAAATAATTCATAGGAAAACACTGCAGTGGCGACGGCGTCGTTAACGTTGGTTATCGCGAGGAGAGAGAGATTTGTCGGAGACGCTCGCTTAGAATCGTACGCCCGTTAATCGCGAGTATCGTTGGAAATGTCACGCGCAACGATCGAGACGCGCTTTATATACGACGCGATCTCGATCGTCGTCTCGATATTTTTTTCTCGACGCGCGCGTTAAGCGTGTTAATTAATGCAGCGGAAGCGATTTAGAACAGCGGTTTAGAACAGTATATTAAATGTAATCTTAACGTTAGGTTTCAGGATTTCCTGATCTTAGTCGTCATCGTCGTCGTTGCGCGGTCTTTTAAAGGACGCGTATTCCAGACGATACAGCTTGGAGATGAGTTCGCTCAATTGATGCAGAATGCCATCGGCGGGACATTCTATTCCCAATATACTAAGATCGAAGGGACCGGTCGAGATTATCGCGTCGATGAACTCGCTGTACGCGTAATACTCGCGTTTCTTCAGAAAATAGAGATTACCGTCGACGTGGCAGAAGGTCGTTATCGCGGATGGTATCCCGGAAAACGTATCCCGCAGAGCGCCGTGCCTCGCGACGGTCATCGCGCAGTCGTTCATCTCGGCTATTTTATCGTCGTTGTATATGACGTAGCTGCGCCCGGCGTGCGTGTTTATCGCGGCGTTTATCCTAGCGTCGCGGGGAAATCTGACGTATTCGACGGATCTAGGCCATCCCGCTTTAAGATGAAAATTCGAATCGGCGAAGTAGACGTAGTCGCCGGCGAATATCGCGATATCGCCCGAGGGTCTCTGATACATGGCCGATACGCGAGTGAGATTGCGAGAGAGGAACTTGAAGTAGTCGGTGAACGAGAAGGGCGCTCCGTAGCGTCTCTCCCTCATATCGATGGGCCACACGTTGCGTTTACGCGCGACGTACAAGCGACAATTCATGATTAGCGCTCCGTCTATGCGCTTCAAGGCGCATAGATCCGCGGTATCGGAGGGAGCGAGCGGCGTCTTAACCATCCTCGCGGTCGTCGGCGGCGCCGCAGCCGTCGTCGTCGTCGTCGTCGTCGAGGCCGCTGTCGTCGTAGTCGTCGCCGCGGTCGTCGAAGTAGCGTCGACGATCGTAGGATTCGTCGTCTCTCTCGATCCGTAGAGATTTCGCACGTTTATGACGTCCTCTATGCTCAGTCTGAGCGGATATCGCCTTTCCTCCGAAGGCGTGTACGCGTACATGACTGAATCTTCCCTCATACTATGAGTCAGATCCAGAGTGTGACCGATCTCGTGCGTCAGCGTCTGAAGGAGATACAGCCTGTCCGATGGGGGCCTGGTCAGCGTGATGTGCCACAGCTCCGTCTCGTGCACCTCGGTCACTTGATTGGGCTCTCCCGTTGGAAAGAACGCGTGAGCGACGACCGATCCCGGTCCCGCGAATGGCGACGGGCACGAGCCCCCATTGTCGCTGTTCTCGTACGCGTGAGCGCCGGATTGATAGGATATCAGTATATCGGGGCGCAGCGGGTCGCGCGAAAACGTCAGAGAGGATTGCTCGGACCACAGAGCGAACGCGCTCTGAGTCGTGCGCAGAGTATCTCTGTTCGCTAGTTTGAAGTTCCACGTGAGATGCGTCCTCGGCCACTTTCTCGTCAACGGGCTGTAAGCGTGAATGTTCGCGACGCCGCATCGCGGCCTGCGCATGACGCGAATCGTTTCCACGGTCAGAACGCCGTTTCCCGGCAGGCCGTAGTATTCCTGAAACAATGATAGCGCTTCGCTCAGGGCGGTCGCGTTGTCCAATAGCGATGACTGTTGATGATTCTCCTCGTTCTCCAGAAAGCCGTAGGTTCGAAGATAACGGAACGCCTCCGCGACGTCATCGTAGGTCAGCGTCGCCGCGACGGCCGCGAGCAGGGATATCGTCAGCGCGAGCGATAACGCGACGCGCGTCATGGCTCTCGCGAGGTGCTAGCGCGCGGGGGTCAGGACGGTAGCGAACTATCGCGCGCGCGCGAGTCCTTCGGCGATATATCGCTCCCGAGAACGTGAGGAAGCATCGTACGAGGGGAGAAGGAGGAGGGGAGGGGAGATACGCTCGGACGCGCGAGAAGGGCGATCGAAAGAACGAACGTTTTTTTTTTAAAAAAATGATTCTTTATTCGTACAAAATTTGCGCGATCTATGTATACTTGTATAACGCTTAATATATAATGTTCTAATATAACGCTTAATATAATGTTCTAATATAATGTTCTAATATAACGCTTAATATAATGTTCTAATATAATGTTCTAATATAATGTTCTAATGTAATGCTTTAATATATAACGCTTAATATAATGTTCTAATATAATGTTCTAATATAATGTTCTAATAGAATGTTCTAATATAATGTTCTAATTTAATGTTCTAATATAATGTTCTAGTATATAATGTTTTAATATAACGATTTAATATGACGATTTAATATATAGCGATTAAAATATATTGTACGATTGAATATATAATGATTTAATGCGCAACGGTGTGTAAAAACGACCTGTAAGAACGATCTGTAAGAACGACCTGTAAAAATGATCTGTAAGAACAACCTGTAAGAACGATCTGTAAGAACGACTGTAAGAACGACTGTAAGAACGACTGTAAGAACGACCTGTGAAACGACCATTTAAAAAAAAGGAGCGGCAAAAGAAGACTCATATACTCAAACTGAGGCGTTCGTTTGGTTCGCGTATACGCGACAATTTTTATTCTTAGATGAATTTAATAATTTTAAATTTCAAAACGACCTTTGAAACGAGCTGCATATTAAATACAGCGGTGTTACGCGGAAAGCGTAAGAACCGCGAGGACAACACTCGCTATATGCAATCATATAGAAGTTGCAGTTACATTTCGTCATACGGAAGTTGTCGGATCTATAAAATGACCTATAGAACCTAAGTAACAGAATGAATGTATCCAGACGTCTTAATGATGTACAATGACATTACTAAAATGTTATTAAGATGTCATTTGACATCACTCTGCTACCTGGGAAGCTACTTATAAATGACCCATAAATGACCTATAAAAGACCCATAAATGGCCCATAAATAACCTATAAATGACCCATAAATAACCTATAAATGACTCATAAATGACCTATAAATGATCCATAAAAGACCTATAAAAGGGACTTATGAATAACCTATAGAGGACCGTATAACCGAAAGAGTGCGCCGACACTTCCGTCGATCGAAAACGAAAGAACACGCCGACGCGTCCGTCTATCGAAAACGAAATTGATTCAAATTCAAGCGTTCGCGGAAGAAAACTAAGACGCGTGGTAGCGAACGATACGAAATGAACAAACCGAATGGAATCGAGGAGTTTTATCGCTCTCAAATCGACAGTGGTCGGCAAAAAAATCCTAAGAAGCGTTCGAACGACACGCGCAGGGGGAGGGGGGATCGATACAGGCGGAGATCGGGGGAAGGGAAGGCGCAGTCCTTTGGCACCGTCCTTCGACACCGTCCTTCGGCGCCGTCCTTCGGCACCGTCCTTCGGCGCCGTCCTTCGGCGCCGTCCTTCGACGTCGAGCTCGACGAGATGTCTGAAATATATAAAGCGTCGTATTAATAATTCGTATCGAGATACGCGAAATGAAAGAGCGGCGCGTTATACGAAAAGAGATCCATACCTCGGTTAAAACCCGCTGTCGTCCGTGCGGACGGAGCTCGTTTCTTCGATCGAGCTCGCATCACCATACCATATCTCCACAGGAGAATCGTCGTCGCAGAAATCTTCGGTTTTAAACGTGTGATCCGAGACGAGCGGCTCCACCGAATAATCTTCTCAGCCGAAATATGTCGGCGTAGATATTAGGGGAGCGCTTCTCCCATTTCTTATAGGACGGCCGGTCGTACCATAACGAGTTTAAGAATCGACGTTGCTTCAGTCTTGTCTGTCATATCCAATGTCGGCGGCGTATGTTCACGAACCCTTGGATCTCCACCTCCTTCTCGAACTATGAAAAATGTCGCGCGATCAACGTACGTCGTATTTTTCCTCGAAGGAGAGCGAAAGAATAAAGAACGATGATGAATGGGTACTTACGTTCCACGTTACCGCTATATTGAGGATCGGATGAGATTTCTGATGTACTTTATTTTCCAGACGCACATCCACGGTGTGAACATGCATCCGTGGAGCATCCTTCGCAATCTCGAAATCTCATCGTCGCTCATCGTCGTTCGCACGAAAAAATAACTCTGAGAATGAATGAATACTGGACACACTAGGACGCACTGAGAACACTTGCAATATTAGGCGCACTCAATAACGTGATCGCGAGACTCATTCTGAGGAAAAACGGTCTCTCGGCGTTAATTTATATCTGTGATATTACTATCGCCGAGTCGTTATGATTCCGTCGAATGCTAATGCAATAATCTAAGGCGGTATGAAAAAATCGTGCGACGCGGAAATATAACGAGATAATTTAATGAAGGGCGATAAATTCTCGATTGCTCCGGAGGAAGTGCCGGAAAATGCGTTTAACTGCGTACGCGCGATACGAGTTAACGTTTATTCGCTAATTAATATTATTTTAATATTATTTTTTCTTAATATTAATATTATTTTTTCTTAGTATTAATATTATTTTTCTTAGTGTATTAATAGTATCTTTCTAAATATTAATAATACTTTTCTAGGTAGGCGATAAGTCGACGCGCGCGAGATAAAAAAGTTAGTCGTCGATAAGAGTACGCGCAAAACTAATCTACGATGCGGAAAACGCGCGAGGCGCGCGAATCATCGCGCATCTCTGTTCACATGTCGCGCAATTGATCGCGTCTCTCCAACCACAAGTTGTGCAGTTTGCACACGTTTTCCGAGGCGCAATTCTTCGAGTGATAGCCGCAGCGATAGACGCGAGTCGTGGCTAGTGTTCGAAGGGGTCCGATATCCTCGTAATCGGCGTCGATGGTCTCGATCGTCAGGTCGCGCTGCTCCGCGACCTCTCCCGCGATGTCGGTCAGCCACTTCTTCTTCTCGCGACCCTTGACGTAGATCGTTACCGCGGCGTTCGACTCGAGATCCCTCGACGCGTGATATATCGCGAACGATCTGCTTCGCGTGCCTACACTCCACGTATCCATCGGTCCAGTGGAATTCGTGGTGATTAAGAGTCAGCCAACAGGCCTGCGACTTCTCGCTCTTCGTCAGCAGATTCCACGACATCGGCGCGCGAAAGACGTGGTGTGTCAGATCTCTGCCGTTCGCGAGTATCGCCATCTCCTTCGTCATAAATCGCTTGTTGACGACGAAGCCCTGCAGATTGACGAAGATCGGCGGGGCGATATTACCCGTGACCGTCGTCGCGGTCATCGTCGCGAGAGACTGACGTTTATTCGCGTCTCTCCCCGATATCTTCGCGATTTCGAGTTTCTTCTCTTCCCCCATTCGACGCGCCGTCTTACAAGATCTTACGCACGACGTTCGTTAACGGATTGTACTCCACCATGCGATCGTGAATGTGTAGGCAGTACACCGTAGTGTTAGAAGGAACGTTGTCCTTGCAGTCGAATTCTAGACGAACGTCCACAGTGGCGCTCTTAACCGCTTTGTTTTGGCGGAAACAATCTATCACCACGAGCGGGCCGCAGTATAGAAATTTGTTCATAGTCAGGAGCGTCACGTCGCTCGCGTATCCGTAATACGTTCGTCGAAATCTCGCGTCGTACAGTACGGCGATCTTGTTCTTATCTTGTTCTCGAAGTCCAAATTCATATCGTCGTACGGATAGAAGTCGGAATTGAGATACAACTTTACGTTGGTCAGATTGCACGCATCGAATCTGGAAGCGTCCTGCGACAGGACGTTCTTCCTTCCGGTCTGCAACGCGAAGATGACGTAACGCGGTTTCTCGAGCTGCGTGACCGCTTTTACGGACCACGAGTGTTTGGTCGTGTTCTGCAGGAGCGGAAACTCGTAGAGATCGCACGAGCGAAAGGACGCGCTCAGATATCTGCCGCTGTCCAACGTGCGCAACAGCGATAATTTATTGACGTCATTCAGCACCACGTACGGCACGCGCCACTGTATCTTCGCGAGCTTGACTCTCGGCTCGAATTCCTCGCGCGATATCAGACAATTGTTATCGTTTCGCGCTCTTATCAGAATCAGCTCGTGACGCGCGTTGATGACGACGCGCCTGTAATCCTCGCAGAAACCTAGCAGCGTGTCGAGAGGAACGCAGAAGTTGAAGTCACCCGTCGACGCGACGCCGCTCGGTCCAGTCGCGCGATCCCATCCGGCGTTCTTCAAGATCTTGCCTCGTTCGGCCGTCAACGAGGCGTAGTTCTTGATCGTGCTAGTTATTCCGACGTTGCGATTACGATCGACGTTGCGATTACGATCTCCACGCCATCGAGCTCGTAACGTATCTCCTCGAACATAAAGGCGACGCAATTGTTCACGAGCCACGCCGGCGTCGAAGACACGAACGACTCCTTAGAGGCCGAGGCAAGCGTACCCGATTCGCCGCTCGACGCGGGCGGCTGATTATTCTTCGTATGTAGTCTACCTTCGACGTAGAGAAAACTCTCGCACGGCAGCGTGTATAGGTCCTGCTGTTGTATGGGTATTCGTATCTCGTCGTTGTATCCGAAAGTGGTGTTGGCGTACGGATTGTACGTGTGACTCTCGATCTTCACGATGCGATCGTCGAAGACGGGTTCCCCGCCGATGCTCAGAATGTCCCTCATGTCGTCGAACTATCGCGCGGCTCTCGGTACGACGAAACCCATGGATCGCAGAAAAGCGACGTTGGCGGCGGACAATTCCCCGACGCTCCTCTCTCTCGAGCGCGCGACTCGAGTTTCCGCGACGCGATCGCGATCACTGCCGCTGCCGCCGCGATGCGACGTCGCGACGCTAGATTCGCGTACGACGAGCATCGCCCCGTTCCCTCCCCCGTCCGTGCCTCGCCGCGTGCTCTCTATCGTCTGCGTCGCACGTGCAATCGAATCGAGATCTTCTCGCCGCGGAAATCGATCAATAGACCGTCCTGATCGATGACGCGCAGCGATATGTCGATCACGAGTCGCGTGATGACCGGCAGATAAATGATCTGCCTCGGGATCTCCGACACTTTATATCCCGGCGGAACGTTCGACGCGAATTCGTGTATCGCGTGGGCGGATCTCCCGTTCACGTACGCGCCCGTCGTCAGGTTGCACTCCACGCGAATCGTGTTGTAACGATGCATCCCGGTGCATCGTTACGATTCCCGGCATATCATCCGCCGGAAGCTGCCGCCGGGCAGAGGCAGGGGCGCGGTGCGCCCACCTTTTTTAACACTTCCAAAAACCGTTCGAATCGAAATTCGACCAAACACCGCCGAACAAAGCCGATGTGGCCCGAACCGCCGACCGGCTAAAGCCCGCGTTCGGCTCCTACCCGAATTCCTCCGAACGGGCCCGACCGTACCGTTTTCCGAAAACCCGTTCGGAAGGGGTTATACCGCCGCGCGCCGAAGCGGGCAATTAGCCTGTATAAAAAGGGCCACATTTTTAGCTTTAATCACATTTTCCCGATCCGCTCTAAGCAGTACGCTTCAGAGCAATCCAGAAAATCCTCTCGAAAAGCACTAAGTAGCTTGTAACGGTGCACTCCGATGCACCGTTCCGAATTCCCGGCAACAACATCAGCCGGAAGCTGCCGCCCGGTAGAATACCCGCCGGGCAGAGGCAGGGGCGCCCACATTTTTAATACTTTTCAAAGACCGGGGCCGTTGAAATCAAAGCTCTTAAACGGCCGAGAATTGCCGAGCGAAGCTGACGCGGCCCGACCGACCGAACGGCGAAAACCCGCGCTCGGCGCAAACCCGAATCCCTCCGAACGGGCCTGACCGTACCGTACCGCAATTAACCCGTTCGGAAGGGGTAACACCGCCGCGCGCCGACGCGGGTAATTAGCCGGTATAAAAAAGCCGTATTTCGGCGTATAGACTTATTCTCCTGTTCCGCTCTTAAGCCGTACGCTCGAGAGAAATTACCAAGCACCTAAAACCGGCACTACCGCCCCGATCAAACAGGTCGAGAGTACTCAGCCTGAGCCGAGAGTTCTCGCTATCGCGTGGGGTACTGCCTCCATCCGCTCCTCCACATCCTGGCTGGCAAAACCCACGGAAGGTGGAGTTCAGAGCCGCCCCGATCGAGAATTCTCGAGGCCAGCTATTTCGAAATACGATCCAGAATTATTAGCGATATTCCCGTTCGCGAAAATAACGTATTATTTCACGGAATCCACCAGCTTGTTCTCCGTACACGGGATTCCCCGCGCAAGAAACGCGGCAAAAACGCCATCAAAACAACGCGAGGTCTTCGACCGATTCTGAGCGCATATCCGCGCGCGTCAAAACAACGTTTTTATACACGCGAATTATACCAGCGGATTCATTCGGTTTACGAACCGCAGTTATACCGGCATTTAACCAACTGCATTTTGCACGCGCATTCAGACGTTTATACACTCGAACACACTCACATTTATACGCGCATCGCAGACATTTATACTCGCAACGCAGACATTTATACACTCGAACACGCTCACATTTATACTCGCAGCAAGATACACACAACTTGTACACACGCATTCTATCTAAATAAATCAGTTCTTTTTTTTACTCACAATTCGCTCACCATTTATTACCCAGAATCCGACGCGTTTATCCGCGATCTGGTGTCCGGAAAATCGGAACGTTACAAGCTAAGGACAAAAGGTGGAGCGAGCTCCGTCTCAGACGAGTGATCTCGGTTCCGAAGCACAAGTGCAATCCGCCTAATCCGCAGCTGAATTGTCGCGGAAGGTGGAGCTCTTAGCCGCCCCGGATCAAGAGATCTTGATCCAGCTGCATCGCGCAACCCATCCTTCGCGAAAGAATTCCGGAATTGCACGCGCCGACCACCGCCGCACGCGTATTTTGTACTAATCACCGACACCGTCATTTTAAGCGTTCTGCGCACCGGTTAATCACATCGTCCGACGACGCGCCTAAACGCATTGTATGCAACTAAGCGAGCGCATCTCGACATCTAGAGATAGACGCGTAAACGCCGCCGAATTAAAGCGCATAGATCAGGATTGTACGCGGGCTTTAAATCGCGACGCCGCGAAATAAATAATACGGCGAAATCACCCGTTGATTCCGAGAACCGAATTCTCGAAATACCGGAATCACCGCGAGAAAAAGCGCCGCAAAAACGCGCGCCGTCTCGCGCGATAGTAAACACCCGCCGGCGTGCGAAAACGAGGCCGAAATTAAATCAGCGTTTATATTTGGCATAATTACGCGAACCACGCGACTTATACATGAACATTTATATTCACACACACGCTCACACACTCGTATACACACACTCCAACTCTGTACACATCTTCATACGATCTGAATAAACGCAATTATACTACACACCGCGTATTTTCATTTAAAGAAACCCAGCACCGATCTATCCGCGCTAGGAAAAATGTCCGAAAATACGACCGTTACAGTGTTAACCGCGATAATGCTCACAGGTTCGTCGGACGCGTACCATTTGTTCGATCGCAATACGCGAGACTGGGAGAAACCTAATAACGATCCGATATTGTTCGGTTTGGTGAAATTAATTCGGTACGCGCATTTGATTTCGCTTCTCATGGTATTGTCGTATGGTCAGGCCGAGCTCATAATCGTCGTCGCTCAGATTGAGAGGTGGAAAGTAACTCGCCGCGAGAACATTGCTTCTTCCGGTCAGCGTGAGAATCAGCGACATGATGATGCGCGCTATCGCCGTTAGAGACCGAAGGGCTTCCTCCTTCCTCCTCCCCAATCGACTCGTCGAAGGAAGCGCAGGCACAATTGTCCGCAGACGCTCTGATCGTACGTCTGCTGAGAGTCGCGATTGTACGCGATGCGCGTGTCGCGTCCGAGATAACGCACGAGTTCTCGAGGCGGCCGAAGATTGCCGAAAGCGTCGAAGTAGATAGCATCTTTTCCTCTTTTAGCGTATGCCACCCAATGCGTGCCCGGCCCCGAGACGTCGTCCAGGTTCACGATTCCACTCTCGTCGCGACGAACTCGCGCCGGCAACGCGTCGCGCATGAACACACCTCTGAAGTGACGCACGCGAGCGCGCTTGGCCGCGCTATTCAACTGTTCGTTCGTCGTGACGCCGATCGGAGCTACGACGTCGTCTAACGCGCGCGAAGGCGCAACCTTTTTTTTTCTTCCTCCTCCTAACCGTTTGTCCGCCTCGTCTCGCGATGCTTCCGCCGCGCTTATAAGGCGCGAAGATACAAACCGCGACCCTCCATCGCTCGATTGTGTCGCTGCAGCTCCTCCAGTTGTCGACGCGCGGCCTTACCGTCGTTCACCATCTTCGCCACGCCGGCCGATCAGCGACAGAAAGCCGCCGCGTTTCGCCGCGGGAAGAACCCGTCCTCTCGTCGTCCTCCTCCTCGTCGAGCTTCCTCGTTCTTCTCTTGCCGCCGCCGCTCTTTCTCGCGCCTCTTCGCGCTCCAGCCATACCCATTCCTAGTTTTGTCTTCGCCTTCATAGCTGACCATACGGTCGACGCCGCCACTCTCTCGCCGAGAGTCGAATCCCCGGCCCGGATACGCTCGAACGCTCTCGCTCCGAGCGCCCGATCCGCGACGTGCCAATCGGCGAGATCGTCGCTCCGCGAATAGGCGATGTCGTGCTCGCGGCAAGCCGCGTCCAGCGGATTGACGCCTCGATCGCTTCGCGCGAGCCGCTTCGCGAGACGAGTACCGGGACCGCAAAACTGATATCCCGGTATATGTAGTTCGAACGGAAGAGCGTTTAGGTCTATCGAGCAAACCGCTACCGCCGACGATTGCCGTCGCGGCGTCCTCGGCGTATCTCATACGTCTCGATCGTCGACGCGCTCATCGTCATGCCATTTCGTTCTCCCGGCACATGCCGCAGTCTTTGATGCACGGCGGCGGACCGTCGATGTGCGTGTCTTGCCACAGCTGATTGTGATGCTTGTGACAAAGGCGATAACGCTACACGTCCGGATCGTCCTTCAGATGTATAGGCAATCTCTCCCACAATCGATCGACGAAATCGCCGTACTTGTCCAGTAGAAGCTTCTTCGGAACGTACTGCAACTGATCGACGCTGAGTCCGAAAATATCGTAATCGTTCACCAATAGAATAAACATGACGAAGCGTCGCGCGCGTAACTTTATCGCATCACCGTCGATCGGACACGCCTAACTGCGATCCTTTTTTTTCCTCCTCTATATACGCTCGCGAGGGCGAATCCGCGCTCGTTGCGCACTGAGACGCAGATTCGCTCGCGACAACGAGGAAGAATCGCGAGAGGAGAGAGAGAGAGAAAAAAAACGATGCGTTTCGTGCGTCAACGATCGTGATAAGAGTGTCCAACGTCGACGGTAAGACGCGCTCGATGAACGAGGAACCGCGAAAACATGGTAATCTGTTACCGACAGCAATTCGCTGCGTAATCTGCGGTCCCTCTAATTGCGGTAAAACGAACGTGCTGATAAGCCTTCTGGAAAGCCCGCACGGCGTGCGATTCGAGAACGTGTACGTTTACTCGAAATCGTTGCATCAGCCTAAATATCGATATCTGGAGAAATTGTTGAAACCTATGCGGGATATCGGTTACTTCACGTATTCGAACAACGTCGACGTCATTTCGCCTAGCGAGGCGTTGCCGAACTCGATATTCGTGTTCGACGACGTGGCCTGCGACAAACAGGACGTCGTGAGAGAGTACTTCGCTATGGGGCGTCACGCGAAGGTCGATTGCTTCTATCTGTGCCAATCGTACGCTAAGATACCCAAACATTTGATATGCGACAACGCAAATCTATTGATACTCTTTAAGCAGGATGGCACTAATCTGAAACACGTGCACAGCGATCACGTGAATACCGATATGTCGTACGAGGAGTTTCACGCGCTGTGTCGCGCGTGTTGGAAATACCGATACGGTTTTCTAGTGATCGACAAAGATAGCGCGCTGCGCTACGGTAGATACAGGTAAGGGTTCAACGATTACGCCGTGCCGTAGAGCGTCGCGAGCGTCGTCATCGTCGTCGCCAAAGATGAGTCAGTCTTCCCAAGACGGCGGCGATCGTAGAGGGGAGAGAGATGAGAGAAGGCGAGATGCCGAGGAACGACGCGCGATGACGGACGTCGACAGACGCGAGAAAACCGCGATAGAGATAGCGAGAACGCGCGCGTCGATTCGCAGGAAGCACAGAGCGTTGAAGACCGGAAGGATGGAGAGCGATAGCGCTCTGGAGACGCGTTTCAAACCGATCGTCAAACCGTTGCGATGCATCGCCGAGCGCGTCGGAGACGATTCCGCGCGAGGCGCGAGCGCGAGAGAGATGGAACCGGCGAAGAGCGAGATCAACGAGATGTTCGCGCGAGACGTCAAGAGAATGGAAACGCCGGAGGAGAAGGAGGAGGAGAAGGACGATGAGGAAGAGGCCGAGGAAAGCGCGTTACCGCCGCTGTCCGCGAAAGGATTCAAAGCTAAGCGATCTCGCCGTCTGAACGCGACGACTTCCACGCCCGTGGGAGCGTTGAACGTGTCTCCCGCGCAGCAGCGCGAATTTGCGAGCAGAGACCTCTTCGCGGAGCCGCCCGTCGAGGAGACGTTCGAGACGAGCGACGACGTCTTCGGATCGCCGGCGACGCTCGAAACGTCTGTGAGACGGTCTCTGCGGACTCCTCGAAAGCGAGACATCTTGCGCAATCAATTGGGCCCGTTGGCGCGAAAGTACGTGGGCGCTCTTTTCAGCGGCGACGCACCGAGCGATTTCGATCACGTTTACGGAGTCTACTTCGCCGACGCCGGCACTATGCTCGGAAACAAGCGATTCGACGTAGGTGCCGACGACGCGATATTCGTGGACGGAGTCAGATACGCCGGTACTCCCGGTCTGTACGAATTGATCTTCAAGAGAATCCGACGATTTCAAGTACACTGAGAGAGACAAAGCCGCGTACAGGAGCATACTTCTGCAAACTAACGCTCACAGGCGCGAGCACAATATTCGCATGCCCGTACTAGGAAACAAGGGATACAAGTACAAGCATGTCTCCGATCAAGCATAGCTCCGATCCTGCAGACGGACAATCCGAGGAAGAAAATCGGCGGGGGTCGCGTGCCGCGGGCTATGCGTGCAACCCGCGACACCGTGGACTATGTTCACTGGGACGATCCGAACGAATTGGTGGATCGTCTTCGATTGCTGGACGCTTCTCGTCAAGCCGGTAACAACGCTCACGACAACGAGATCCTGTCGATAATCGAAGAGCTTTGCGAGGCGGGCGAGATACTGTGAGACGATCACGGCGACGCGCGCGCACGCTTCATTCGACGACGCGATGTTCGCGAGCAATTTCGGAGTGTCGACGCGGAGAAGATGCGGTCGCGACGCGACGAGAATTAGATTGCGCGCGAGCGTGGAATCTCTGCGAAATTACGTGCGCGATAACGCGCTGTGCCTGACCGTCTCCGACGTCTCTCCCTCCGCGTCGCATTACGACGCGCGGCATCTCAAGACACGAGGAGTGGCCTGGCCGACCAACAACGACGACGCGACGAACAAGAGTTACGTCGAAAGCGTTATACACGTGGTGAGAGCGTGGTGAATAATCACCAGCTTATCGCGAGTGTGAGAACGCGAGTGGATAACAACGCAGCCTCGTCGGCGAAGAAAATCGTCACTCTGAGCAAGAAGATCGACGCTTTCGAGAGCGCCGCGACCGAAAGATCGAGAGCTCTGGATACCGACGTTACGCAGATTCGCGCGAGGGGGAACTCTCTCGAGAATCGGCTGCAAACGCTGGAGAATCTGCAGAAGCTCGCCGCGACGAGGATCGAGACCGTCGAGGCGGAGAGATCGGCCTCGCGCGCGGTCGCCGACAAGCGACTGGGCGATCTGGAGAGCTCCGTCGAGACGAATCGGGCGAACGGGGACGCGTCAAGCAAACTGTTGCGCGAACTGAGGACCTCCATCGCACGGCTCGAGGAGATCGACGAGAAAATGGAGAAGCGAGTGTGCGTCTTGGAGAGATCTCTGTCGCACGTGAACAACGTAGACCGAAAACGGAGAACAACGAGAGAAATCGAGCCGCGTTGAGCGGTCACGACCAGGCCCCTGCTTTCTGTTAGTTCAGATGTCCACTTATTGAAGCCGTGGCGCTGGCGTCATTCAACACACTTGATATATATAGGTATACAGATTTGTTACTGCAAAGCCCGCAAAGCATTACAATAAAAAGCTTACATTTTATAATTTTTATATAATTACACATTTTATACATGAGAGTTTATATATAATTTATTGTTAAATATTATAACTTTATTAATTAGTCAATAAACAAATTATATTATTATAATTAATAATATAATTAATTATATATTAATTAATATTATTAATTATTTCTATATATACGCATATACATATATTTAAATTATTTCCAAAGTTAAAAAAATTATTTAATTTTTCCTATTTTTTTGAGAATTAAATATTTAATAAAATGTGTGTGTGTGTGTGTGTGTGTAATATAAAGTGAAATAAGGTATAATAATGTAAAATAAATAGATAAGGCAATTTTTCTTAGAAGAACAAAATCTGTTTATTTAGTTTTTATAATGTTTTGCTGATTTTTTAACACTTTGACTTTGTTTTTTTCCTCATTATTAATTTTATTACAATATTGCCTCATACGTGTACGAATATAAAATTCTATTATTTTTGACAAAATAATATCACTATGTTCTTTGCATGGAAAAGACAGATTTTCTGCATAAATGTTTTCTAAAATTAAATCATATGCATCGGCGTAATGACAATATTTAGAAAATAAAGATTCTAAATATTTTATAAAGTTAAACATTTTTAAATTTGGGTGCGTTAAATGACTATCATTTTTCATATTTGCTAATAGAGCTGCAGGAAAAGGACTACACGCCACAGGATTAGTAAATGCGTTCCTACATATATCACATTTTATGAACTTTAAGATATAATTACATAAATATCCTGTTGTATAATATACAATACAATCTGTAATTTCTGGTCGATTATAATCATGTTCCATTAAATAATCAAAAGTCCATTCGGTATTACTAATAGCATGATTTAATTTTTCTTTTAATTTTAATAATGACTTTTTGTTGGATTTCTGATATAATTGTTTTATATCAGATATAGAGATTAAAGGTTTAGATTCTTCTTCTGTAAGTGAGCAATTTCCATAACGCGGGGGTTTAAGAATGCTAGAAGTACTTAAAATTTTATATAATTGAAGAAACGTTGGGGTTCCGGGATGATCGTTTGATCCTGCTGCTTGTCTTACTGAACCAAAAAATCTCTACAGGAAATATAGAAAAATATTAATACAAAACAAAAATAAAAATTATCGCTACAAAGTTATTATATGCTAAAAATTATTCTGCATATAATAAATTTTTAGAACTGTGTGTATATTGTGTGTGGTGTGTGTGTGTGTGTGTGTGCTGCACAATAACTTTCATTAATTATCATGATATTTGGATAATTAATTTAAATATCTGATTGAAACAAAATCTACTCTAAATAAAAATCATTATTTTTTTATAAAGAATATCATTACCTCTTTATAATATCCTTATTTATTACAATTTTTTAGTATTATGAAGTTATAAATGTTTATTATCCCTCTCTGTTTTAATTCAAAACTATAAAAAAGAAATTTTTTTACATTTTACATTGTAATTCTTTTATATAAGTGCTATTTTTTTAAAAACTTTGTTTTTTAATTATAAATAAATGCATACTTACACACGCACACACACACACACGCATATATATATATATATATATATATATATATATATATAAACACATACATACATATATGTTTTATATTTCGTATACGTGTGTGTGTACATATATTTGTATGTGTATACATACAGATACACATACAATATATAAAAACATTTGTATGTGCATGTATGTATGATAAGCGTGTATACATATACATATATATATATACACGCACGCATATATCTATATATATATGTATGTATGTATTTATACATACATATATATATAGTTTTTTTTACATCAAACCTCAAGTGGATCCTGATTTAAACGACCTGTTAAAACAGAGGGAAACCAATATTTTCTGTTAAATATTTTACTAAATCTAATGTAGATTTTATTGTTACGCGAAGACCATCGGCAGTTTGTCTTGTTAGAAAATTTTTTTCCATAACAGCACCATTCTTAACATGTTGTTCCCACATATCTAATTTATTTAGAGAGTCCTCTAAAATCTGTTAAAAAAATTAAAATATTAGCTTTTAATATGTATTAATTGATTATTAAAATATTAATTGATTATTAAAATATTAATTGATTATTAAAATTAAATGTACTTTGTAGTCTGCGTTTCCAACTGTCAAACCAGATTTATTTCGATTCAATGCATCGAATAAGTCATTAACCCACTCGCAAAAATTTGCAGTATTCTCGCAATCCTGCAGTTCAGGTAAAAAATTTTTATAAAATCTTAACCCATAAGCCATCGATTTACTAAAAACCTATAAAAATAAAGTACATATATAAAACTTATTGAAATTTTTAACAAAATATTATACTCTTTAAATAAAATATTGTTAAGATATATTTCTTACTTGAGCAGCTAGGCGAGCTCTCATTTTAGCTGCATTGGTAAGTATCAAATGATTTGTTGTTATTTTTGGACATACTCGCATTTGAGATGGTAATGATTTATCTTTGTCATGTAATATTTGGAAATAATCCCATTTTATAAATTTTTCATCAGGACTAAGCTAATAAGATAAACATAAAATATATAAGTTACTTTTAAAAAAAAATCCCGCTTTTAATAATATTATTACATTATTAAATAACATAAAGAAAGCTAAATTATCAAAATAATTTTAATATTATTTTACCTGTAATGATGTTGAATATAATCGATTTCTTATTGTTTTGAGAAGATGCGGTGTATCTGAGAATACGTATATACAACGTCCGTTTACAGTCGGATGATTAAAACTATTAATTAATTTATCTTTATTTCCACATACACCCACTGTACTCCAAAACTTTCTATTTGTTGCAGCACCATCGGTAATTATGCCATGAACTTTAACATTTATATTCTCTAATAATGCAATAGCCTGTATTATAAAAAATATAAATAATATAAAAATATTATTACATATACATTTTGTAATTTTTTTATACAACTTTGAGAGAAAAATACAATATAAATAAATCTGTATATGTACTTTAATTATAAGTTGCGCAAGTATTTCCCCTGTTACAGATCCCTTCGAAGCAAACACTGCTATCGGTTGAGAATAAAAATCTGCAAGTGGCTGAAACATTATCACTAAACCATGATCTGCTTTTTCATCAAGATTAACTGGTCGTATATTTTCACTTCCAAAATCAATCAATCCTGTATATGTGAGATTTTTCGAGTTTACATTAATAGATTCTCTGAGATGTATTTCATCGAGCAAAATTACACCGTGTTTTTGTCTCTCTTCTTTTTTTTCCAACGCTAATTTGAACATTTCAAAAAATTTTATATCGAATCCACACTGAGAATCAATAAGAGAAAGATATCTAAAAAAATTTATATTGCATAATTAGATAAAAAGTATTGTTGCCATTTTGTACGTATCATTATGTATTTCTGACTTGAAAATATACTAAAATAATAAAAAATTATATAATACCTTTGTATAGTTCTAATACATGGAACAGGTAATATTTGGTTCTCTCTTAAAAAATTATAAGCCTTAGGTGATTTCATGTGCATTAACATACATAATAAAATCCATTCTTCATTATATCTATGACCTTTATTTTTATATTTTGTAGTTTTTATTATTTCTTGTATTGCGATCAATTGATTTTGAGGAATTTGTTTTTCTTTTAATTGGTCTTCTATATTTTTTATAGGAATTTTTTCAATCTTTGTCATATTATCCGTAAGATCTTTTCTCAACTTATTTGCTACATATTTAGCTCTATTTTTCGCTTTTTCTGCTCTGTAATATTTTTTTCGTAATAGTAAAATTTTCTGTTGCTTTTCTGTAGTAGGTGCAACTATTTTAATTCTTTTAATTGATTTCATTATTTTTTTGCGCCGATACTTTTGATTTATAGATTTTTTCATGATGGAACAAAATTTACATTTTTCTAAATAAAACAATGAAAATAATAAACATTTTTTGTGTCTCCATCTACCGCAAATATCTTTAAAAGCTTGATTATATTCAACATCTTCAATTTCATTTATATTATCTACACCAGGACATATATGAAGACTATCAAAAGAAAATAATGTCTCTTTTAACTGGTCTATATTATTGATATTGTTATGGATTCGTAGATGTCATGGAATGTTTAAAATGTGTTGTTTCACAATATTTATTTGCAATGTCATATTCTCTTTAAGTATAACTTCTTTGATAGAATTAAGTGAATATTTGTCTTCATAATTATCAATTTTGTAGCATATTGGTAAGAAGAATATCAATAACCGTGTGTCTTTATTAAAATATTGTGTATGCATCCACTGACTGGGCATATGAAATTGTTTTTTATTTATAATATCTATTATATTATCAAATAATGGCAATGTCGCATGATCATCTTTATATTTTTCAATGTGTACATCTGAAACTTGAGGATATTCATTTTCTATATTATTATCTATATTCTTTATATTATTTGAAATTTCAGTCCAGGGGAATTGTGATGGTACAGCCCCTTTCCGTAATCTTGGTATTTTAAATGGGGCAGACTAAAAATATTTATAAAACATTTACAATTACATTAAGAATTACATAAATTATATAATTATTTAAAAAACTATTATTTAATTATTAAGTTATTTGAAAAAACTTTTTTAATAAAGTTAATTACATTAATAATTATTAACAATAATTCTTATTATTGTGTTTGTAATAATTATTAGTGTTAAATAAATCTTATCTATTTAATAAAAGTACAATTATGTAATTAATATAACTTACTACACCAAGAACATTTCCTTTTTCATCGCAGATTTCACGTTTCCATAAAATATCGTTGGTCAAAAAATGATGATGACATACAGCTTGTGTTGAATTTATAATAATATCTTTTCTTCTTAAAGCTGCTTGCCATATTTTTCTTACATTTTCGTCCTTTGGGACATAAAAGAAATGAACTTTTTCATTATTAGATTTATAACCCGATGTACATCCAAGTACAATGCAACGTGGCATCTAAAATAAAATAAATTTTTTAATTTTACATTATTTATTTACTTTTTTCGAAAACTTGATTTTTTTTGCCTTAATTAGACGCTAGTGATTGTGTATGTATGAAGTTGTTGCAGTTAGGAGATTATAAAAAATTGTTTTAATTGACGATATTAACTCACGTTGACGTAGGTCACTTTTTGCCGATTGTCAATATAAGTATAAAAATAAATAATTATAAAAAACGGATTAAAGAAAGGAGGCAATCCTATAGAGAACAACACTTGAAGCACTTGAACTTGAAGACACATCAGACACATGTAACTGCATGTATGTCAGGTACGGTATGTACCGTAGGTTATGATAAAACGTAAATACGGTGGTGACTGTTGCCAGCGCCGCATAGCGGATTAGACTCATTAAGTGGACACATCAATATAAAGGCATAATAGGAAGTGTCAGAGGGCTGGTCACGACAGAACGCTGCAGGAGTTGACGGCGAAGGCACTGACTTCTAACGCGAAATTGCGAGAACTGAACGCCGAGGTGGCGTGTCTGAGGAAAGACGCGAACGAACTCGCGAGGAGAACGGCCGCGACGACGACGACGGCGACGAAGGCGGCGGCGAAGGCGGCAGCGGCGGCAGCTGCGATTCCTAAGACGATCGATCCAAATAAGATAGTTATACAACTGGGCACTAAAACTCCTAATAAGCAACAGTCGAAGAGAGGGTAGAAAAAAAATAGAGACGGAGAGATGAGCGCCGCGAAACGGAGACTCGTGAACGAGCTGCACGCGCCAGCGAGAAAGAATTTCCTCCGCCGCCGCGTCGCGGTGCGCGGATACGACGATTTGTGGCAAGCGGACGTCGAGATGCGTCCTTACGCCGGACAGAACAGAGGCCACAATTACATATTCACCGTCATCGACGCTCTGAGCAAGTACGCGTGGGCGGTACCGCTCAAGAGAAAGAGCGGCGACGAGGTCGCTCGAGCCCTGTCGAGCGTGACGCGCGCCTCCGGACGTCGACCGAGGAATCTGCAGACCGACAAAGGAAAGGAGTTTTACAACGCCGAGGTGCGAAGATTCGTAGATAGACACGGAATCAATCACTACTCGACTTCGGTGCTGAAAACGTCGATCGTCGAGCGTTTCAATCGCACGCTCAAGAACTCGATGTGGAAGTACTTCACGCTGAACGGAACGTACAAGCTCGACGCGCTGCCGCGTCTAATATCCGAGTACAACGCTCGCAAGCATCGAACCATCGGGATGCGTCCGATCGACGTGACGCCCGCTCGAGCGTCGAGACTTCTGTCGACGGTGTACAGCCACCCGAAGATCGCCGCTCCGGGAAAATTTCGACTGAACGATCCCGTGCGCGTGAGCAAGTACAAGACGCTGTTCGAGAAGGGATACACGCCGAATTGGACTGCGGAGATCTTCCGCGTAGCCGAGGTGCGAAGGACGAATCCCGCGACGTATCTGCTGAAGGATTCGCGCGGCGAGCCGATAGCCGGCGGATTCTACGAGCACGAGTTGCAGCGAGTCTCCGATCCTGATGTGTATCTCGTGGAGAGAGTGCTGCGCCGAAAGGGCGACGCGGTTCTCGTGAAGTGGCTGGAAATGGACAGGTCGCATAATTCGTGGATCGACAAAGCCGACATATTGTGACGAATATACGTATATTTTTGCGTAATATTACAGACGAAAAGATACATTACGCGTATTGTAACGCGTCGCAACGAATATATATATTTGTAATATTAAAAATAAGAAAATACATCCCGCGTATTGTAACGCGTCAGTAGTGATACTAGGAGAGTTCTAACCCAGGTCCTCTCAGGGGGGGTGAGGCGCGAGGGGAACCGCGGTGCGGGGGGAGTGACGTCATGCGCGGGGAAGGAGGAACCGCAGCGCGCGGTGGGTGACGTCACCCGCGGGGAAGGGGGATCCGCGGCGCGAGCGATGAATGAGGGGGTCCGCGCAGTGAAGGGGGATCAGCGGCGTGAGAGATGGACGGTGGTGTGAGAAAGACAGCGCTACGTATGGGAAAAGGACAGTGCAAAGTGTGTGAAGAGGACAGTGCGACAAGGATGACGTTAACGTGGGACAAGGACGACGTATAGGCGGGAGAAGGACGACGCAAAGGTAAGTGAGCAACGAGTATATGAAAGAGAGAGAACGATAGCACCAAGACGACATGTACAAGAGAGAGAACGATAATATCGCGAGACTTGCAATTAGCGCGTGCGAGAGAGAACGATAGCGCGAAGACAACGCGTGCGAGAAAGAGATATCACGATACTTATAACTAGTGCACGAGAGAGAGATAGCGCAAGGGACGGAACTCAAGGAGAGACGCGTAAATAATCACATTTTTTTTATTGAAACAACATTTATTTTAAAATCTGTTATACATTTTTCTGTGTCATAGCGCGGGAGATTACTTATTCTAAGCATGAGAGAAAGAGATAGACTTACAACTAGCGCGTGCGAGAGAGATTACTAATTCTAATCGTGAAAGATAGACTTAAGATTAACGCACGAGAGAGAACGATATCGCGATGCTTATAACTAACGCAGGGATGGGAACGCAAGGAGAGGCATGCAAATAATTAGATTTTTTTTTACGGATATAGAATATATAAAATTTATTAAAATGTGTGTGTTTTTATACATTTTGTGTGTGTGTGTGTGTGTGTGTATGTGCTTAAATTATAATTAATAAAATAAAATATAAAATAATAATAATAATAATATAATAAAATAATAATATAATAATAATAAAAATAATTTGTGGGTGCGGGGGGGGGTGGAGGGGCCAGGGGAGCCAGGTGAGGGAGCCGCTCCTGTAACAGAAAAAAAGATGCGCGTTAATATAAAACTATAGTTACAATATTTATAAAAATACTTACATCTGTGCTCCCCATTCTGTACACCATTGGGTGCCCGAATCTCCCTGGGCACCCAAATCTCCTCCTCCATGTAGGGCTCTTCCCCGAAGAGCCGCCAAAGGTTGAAAACGTCCTCCTCATCTGGAGGACTCTCCGGGGCGTCGCCCCACATGAAGGAGAGGTCGTTTCTCCTCCACCGCCGCTCCGCCCGCACCCATTGCCGGTGCTCTATATTCATAAAGCCGGGTATCCGGACTTCAGATAGGGACTAGAAAATAAAAAATATAAGTATTATGTACAATAGATGTACAATTTTATATAAATTATTCGCAAAATCAATACTTACCTCCCAATGGAAGGCCAGCTTAACCAGCAGGACACAAAGCAAGTTAGAGAAGGCCTGCTTCCATCCGGTACAGTTTTCCATGATATATTCCATTTTAACTTTTTTTAACTTTCACACTTTACTCGTACAGTCTCTGAAACTTTATGAAGCGGTAACGAGGTCTCGGCACGAGGTTTTATAGTAGAGATGCTGCATTATCACCATGTCAAAAATGCGTCGTAAGACAAAAGTACGCGCGGTTCCACGCAACTCAGCGCGGTATAATATAATATAATATAATATCACGACTTTGCGAACAGATAAACGGTGGACGTATCATTATCGCTTTACGAAAAACGCGTCGTAAGACAAAAGTATGCATGTTCCCATGCAAATTAGCACGATATAATGTGTCAACCCCGATCAAATGGTAATTGAACGGAAACGAACGCCCATCGAATGGCTATCAAACAGTCATTGAACGGTCTTTGAACGGAAACGAACGGTAATTGAACGCTTTTCGAACGGAATTGAACGCTCTTCGAACGCTCTTCGAACGCTCTTCGAACGCAAGTATGCATGTTCCCATGCAAATTAGCACGATATAATGTGTCAACCCCGATCAAATGGTAATTGAACGGAAACGAACGCCCATCGAATGGCTATCAAACAGTCATTGAACGGTCTTTGAACGGAAACGAACGGTAATTGAACGCTTTTCGAACGGAATTGAACGCTCTTCGAACGCTCTTCGAACGCTCGTCGAACGCTCTTCGAACGCTTTTCGAACGGTCATCGAACGGAAATGAACGCTCGTCGAACGGTAATTGAACGCTCTTCGAACGTTCGTCAAACGGTCATTGAACGCTCGTCGAACGGTAATTGAACGGAAATGAACGCTCATCGAACGCTCATCGAACGCTCGCCAAACAGTCATCGAACGCTCGTCGAACGGTAATTGAACGGAAATGAACGCTCATCGAACGCTCGCCAAACAGTCATCGAACGCTCGTCAAACGGGCATTGAACGGTCTTTGAACGGAAATGAACGGTAATTGAACGCTTTTCGAACGGAAATGAACGCTCTTCGAACGCTCGTCGAACGGTAATTGAACGGTCATCGAACGAAAATGAACGCTCATCGAACGCTCGCCAAACGGTCATCGAACGCTCTTCGAACGGAAATGAACGGTAATTGAACGCTCTTCGAACGGTCATTGAACGGTCATCGAACGGAAATGAACGGTAATTGAGCGGTCATTAAACGGAAACGAACGGTAATTGAACGCAAAACTATATTCACTTATCAAACAAATATTACAATGTATTACAATGTATCACAATGTAGTATCGAAATACAATATATGTGGCAGCTGTGTCACGTATGGAAACACGATACTGCGCACACGCATAGATAGGGATGAGGAAAAAAAGGAGAGAATAAGAAAGACGATAAAAATATATCACATCATCAATTTATTATAAGTATGGATTCGAAGAATCATGATGTTTCAACCACCAATTATAAATTTTAAATACATTTTGTAAAGCGCAATTTTTTACATGATTTTCACAACGCATAGTATTCTTAACATCTAACTTATTTAAAGAAGCTACATCCTCATAGTCTGCATCCAAAGTTTCGATAATCACATCGTTTCTCGCATCATCGTCCAGTATATCGGCCAACCATTGCCGTTTTTCATGGCCTTTAACGTACACGAGAGGTGACACATCATCCTCCTCCGTTGCACCCATCACCGCCGTCGTGATTAAACGTTTCGAATTCCAATATGAAACGTGTCCATCATTCCACGATAATCCATGATGGTTTTTAATCAGCCATAAAACCTGGCATCTCTCAGATTTTGTGAGCATGTACCATGGTACCGGGCATGTAAAAATGTAATGAGAAAGTACGGATCCATTTCTCAAAACCGCAGCTTCCTTCACGACAAAATTTTTCCCAACGATAAATCCTTGCAGATCCACAAACGTTGGCGCAGCCATGATGATAAGATCCGATCGCAGACTGATGTCAATCATCAAACATCTCAATCTTTTATATTTTTCTTCATGTGCAATGGAGGGGATATTTGCTGACCTATGTAATTTTGCGGACTACATTAGTCAATGGATTATATTCGACAACCCGATCGTGCAAGATGAGACAATAGGCGGTAGTATTCGCAGGTATATTTTCCCTGCACTCAAACTCTATTCTCACATCCACAGTAGCAGTTTTGACAGACTCGTTTTGTCGCGAGCAATCAATGACCGCTAGAGGACCGCAATGTAGAAATTTTGGAATGGTTAATAGCGCGGTGCTATTATCGCATCCGTAATACGATTTGCGAAAACGAGAGTACATGTCGAATAGGACGGCGAATCTATTTTTTTCAAAATCTAAATTTAAATCATCGTAGGGATAAAATTCCGAGTTTAAATAGAGTTTAACGTTGGTCAATTTGCAGTTATCGAACAATGTAACATCTTGTGACACCGAATTCTTTTTACTAGTTTGTAGTGCAAAGATCACGTATCGCGGTTTCTCTAGCTGGGAGGCGGCTTTCACGGTCCACGAATGTTTGGTCGTGCTATGTAACAGAGGAAATTCATATAGATCCCAAGATCGGAAACTCATGTTCAAATACCGTCCGCTTTCCAACATTCGCAACATTGATAATTTATTAATCTCGTTCAATATTACATGAGGCATACGCCACTGTATCTTGAGTAATTCAATCTCAGCTTCCGACGACGGATGTCCGAATAGACAATTATTATCGTTGCGCGAACGTATCAAAATCAATTCGTGACGAGCGTTAATCACAACGCGTTTATAATCTTCGCAAAATCCCAGCAACATGTTGAGCGGCACGCAAAAGTTGAAATAATTTTTGTCACCGTTGTACGTCAAATCCCACGATGCATTCTTCAAGTTTATACTTTTCTGATGTGTTAAAGAGACATAATTTTTGAGTGTCGATGTTATTCCAACATTTCTGTTGCGATCAATCTCTACTCCGTCGAGTTCGTATCGAAGCTCATCAAACATGAATGCGACACAATTGTTTCCCAATACAACCTTCATTTCATCATTCGCTTTACGCACATTAAATCTTCCCTCGATGTAAAGAAAGCTTTCGCACGGTAACGTGTATAAATTTTGATGTTGTATAGGTATTCGTATCTCGTCGCTGTATCCAAGCGTCGTATTGGCGTACGGATTGTACGTATGAGTCTCAATCTTGACGATGCGATCATCAAAGACTGGCTCACCTCTGATATTCAAAACATCAATCATTCTTTTCGTACGATGAATCCCAATGATTTCAAAAATTCACGATTCAACGCGCTCAGCTTCTTTTTAACGGCAATCTTATTATTGTCACCCCATACTGCTCGCCTTACTGCAATAGTATTGTCCCGCGTAAAAGTATTGTCTCTCGCGTGCTCCGTTTCGTTCAGTACAAGCATACTATGTTTGTCGCCGCCGTATATGCAATCTTACGGTAATTTCCTCTCCTCGAAAATCGAGCAATCGACCTCTTTGATCCACAATACGTATCGTTAAATCCGTAATGCTCCGTACAATGATCGGCAGATAAATGATCTGTGCCGGCGTTTCCGATATCTTATATCCTGGCGGTACGCTCGGAAAATTCATGTATCGTGTGTACGCGCATGCCGTTGCTGTACGCACCAGTAGTCACGTTGCATTCTATACGAATAATATTTATGTTTATAATATTAACAGGTTCGTCTGATTCATACCACTTGCGAGGTTGCAATATACGATTCGACGAGAATCCAAGCAAGGATCCTACATTGTCGGGTTTGGTAAAGTTTATTCTGTAGGCGCATTTGATTTCACTCTTTAGCGTACTGTGATTGGCGCGGAGCACTATTGGATATTCCTCATCATAATCGTTTTCACCATCTCTGGAAAGGTGTTCATCTCGCAAAATTGCGCGTTTGAGATAATCATTTATGGCATGCAATTCGTACGCTCCTTCGGGAATTGTAATTTCCTTGTCGTCGTTGCCAAAATAAAATTTATTATTCGAAAAATTTACGTTCGGAATCGTGTGATAAGTTTCAAAATCCGTTAATCCGAGCTCGTAATCGGCATCGGTCAAATCTATAGCGGGGAAATAGTTTACAGCGAGAACGCTGCTTCTGCCAGTCAACGTAAGTGTCAGTGATATGTCGAACGAATACTGAGTCATGACGATGGATTGTCAGGCTTTAAATTGATCGTTTGAAGAAATTTTAAACACAACTGTCCACAGATACTCTGATTATAACTTTGATAAGATGTGTAATTGTATTCAATTTTCACTCGTCCGAAATATCGTACAAGTTCCTTGGGCGGTCGAAGATTTCCAAAACTGTCGAAATATACGACACGATCGTCCCTCTTTGCGTACGCTACCCAATGAGTACCGGGACCATCAACGTTATCCAAATTGACGATACCGCTCTCGTTTCGTCGTACGCCGCTTATCGGTAAATTATTGCGCATGAAAACACCTCTAAAGAAAGGTATACACATACGTTTCGCAAATTGTTCCAATTGCACGTTAGTTGTCGCACCCGTAGGCATTTTTAATGTTTTTTCGACGTTTTTTTTTTCTCTTAGACTTTGTTGAGAATCCCTGTCCACGCTTGTACGGAGCGAGATAAAGTCCGCGACCTTCCATAGCGCGATTGTGACGCTGCATCTCTTCCAGCTGACGTTGCGCAGCCTTGCTATCGTTTACCGCCTTTGCGATTCCCGCCGCACCGCCGGCTAATGAACCGACAACTCCCAACAACGGTAAAAGTGGTAAAATACCACCACGTTTCGCTACTGGAAGTATTTGTTTCTTCCTCCTCGTCGATGGCTTTTTCATCCCCATGCCGAGTTTTGTCTTTGCCTTCATTGCCGCCCAAACAGTCGTAGCGGCTGCTCTTTCACCGAGAGTCGAATCCCTCGCGGTAATGCGTTCTTGCGCTCTTGCAGCTAGTATGCGATCAGCGATGTGACGTTGGTCGAGGTCGTTGCTTCGCACGTAAGCAATATCGTGTTCACGACACGCCGCGTCCAATGGATTGATACCTCGATCACCTCTAGCCAATCGTTTCTCTAATCGAGTTCCCGGCCCGCAAAACTGATAACCGGGAATATGTAATTCGATGGGAAGCGCGTTTATCGCACGATTTAAGAGGCCGCTGCCTTTTACAATTCTCGTTGACATTCGTAACAATCTTTTATCAACGGTGGTGGACCGTCAATGTGTGTTTGCTGCCACGGCTGGTTGTAATGTCGCATGCACGAACGATATTGTCGAACCTCCGGATCAGCCTTTATATATTCTGGAAGCTTGTCCCACAATCGTTCCACGTAATCACCAAAATTTTGAAGTAATAAAATCTTTGGGATATACTGCAGTTGTTTGGTGGTAAGCCCGAGAATGTCTCTCTCATCCGACAGAAGGAGAAACATTTTTGATACTGACCGGTTTCGAGTCGAGACACTTCTATAAATAGGTCTCCCCCTCGCGATCATTCGCAAAATTGATTCCAAAGAGAAAACATGCGGTTCGTACGACAAGCGCGGGTAATCAAAGTATCAAATTTCGATGATAGACTAATATCGGAGAAAAAAGTACGCAAGCATGGAAACATGCTGCCGACTACTATACGCGGTATCGTTTGCGGCCCTTCAAATTGTGGTAAGACAAACGTGTTGATTAGTTTGATAGAAAGTCCACACGGTTTCGAGAACGTGTACGTATACTCGAAATCGCTTCAACAGCCGAAATACAAATACTTGGAAAATTTACTAGCACCTATAGATGAAATCGGCTACTTTACATTCTCTATAATAACAGCGATGTCATTCCACCGAGCGAGGCGCTTCCGAATTCCATCTTTATCTTTGATGACGTGGCATGCGACAAGCAGGATACGATAAGAGAGTATTTTGCAATGGGTCGACACTCGAGCGTTGACTGTTTCTATCTTTGTCAGACGTATGCCAAGATACCTAAGCATCTTATACGCGACAACGCGAACCTGCTGATCCTGTTTAAACAAGACGGCACAAATTTGAAACATGTGTACAACGATCACGTGAATACCGATATGTCTTACGACGATTTCCGTGCATTGTGTCAGAAATGTTGGCAACGCAAATATGGCTTCGTAGTCATTGATAAAGATAGTATGTTGATCAATGGACGATATAGAAGGGGATTTAATGATTTCGCGATACCGTAAAGCGATCAGTCATCATCGACACATCGATCGAGCATCATGAACGGCGATCGTGAAAAGATTGCGGCAGAGATTGCAAAAACGAGCGAATCGATTCGCAAAAAATATCGCGCTTTGAAAACTGGTAAAATGGAGGAAGATATCATATTGGAAAGGCAATTTAAACCGATTACCGAGCCTTTAAAACAGCTTGTCGAAAATACTGTGGAATCTGATGCGTCGAAAATCGAACCGTTGAGTTTGACGTTTGGTGAGAAGCATGAGGAAAAAATAAAAGAGACCAAGCAAGGACTAAAGCGAGCACGGATAAATATGCCGATAAACGATTCACCGATATATTCGACACCGAATCAATCAAAGCGAAGGAAGCAATTTTCTAATATGGCTACTGTTTCTACTCCGATAAAAGTACAACCGCGTCAAACAATACCACCCACATCCGTCGAAGAAATTTACGAGACCACACCCGATTCTTTTGTAACATCGGTCCGACACGAATTAGAAACGTCCGAAGGTCAGAAAACGTTCCGAGAGCATTTAGGTCCACTGGCGCAAAAATATATAGGAGATATTATGAGTGTTGATAAAAATAAGAGCATGGATTACGTCTACGGTGTTAAATTTACCAACGAAGGAATGATGCTAGATGATAAATGTTTCGATGTGGACAAGGAAGATAATATAATTATCGATGGAATAAAATATAAGGGAACCGAAGGTATCTACGATTTGATTTTTAAAAAATTTCCCAATCATAAAAAATATACTCGAGATGATTTGCATAAATATCAAAGTATATTAAAGATAACAAATGCGCATAAACGTGACAACAAAGTTAATAATCCTATTAAAACTAATAAAGGGTACAAGTACAAATATATAATTGCACCATTATTCCCCGATAGAAAGATGGGAAGAGGTATAGACGCGCCGCGCACCATGACGTTAAGCGACAACATGATCGATTATGTGCATTGGAACGATCCCAACGAATTGGTGGATCGTTTGCGATTGCTGGACGCCTCGCGTCGAGCCGGCAACAATGCTCACGACAATGAAATCTTGTCAATTATCGAAGAACTTCGCGAGGCCGGCATTATTATAAATTAAACTATGCGTCGGCGATACGCGTCATTCGGTCAATGTTCTCGGTACCGAAATGTCGATTAATAAATTCGGATTATCATTGGGAACGTCGAACAATTTGTACTACAGGGGTTGGACAAAATAATATGAACACCTGACATATACACAATATTTATTTATTAATAACGCTCCCGCCGTACTGTTTTTGTCGAAACAGTATTACTCAGGTGAGCGTTGAGTTCTGCTGTCACTTTTGCCGCGGTAGTTTTATGTTGTCTGGCCACAATCTTTTTTAATGTTCGTCGGTCTCTGTCAGATAACTTTGGGTTTCGTCCACTATTCCTCTTCGCCGATGATATTTTACTATGTTTTGTGTATGCTGTCATTATCGTGGATACTGTCGCTCGTGAGACGTTAAACAGTTCAGCTGTTTTCGTCACAGACGCTCCCGCTAACCGAGCACCAACGATTTGCCCTCTTTCGAAGTCTGAGAGATCACGCATTTCACCGATCACTTGTTATAACCGTCGCAGAACAAAGCGTATAATACACTGAAATATAACCTATAAGACCTACCACGTAAACTGTGCATTACATACGCGTCGAATTATTTACACGGAAGCAGTGTTGCCAACATGCAACAAACTGTACTATATTACATGGTGTTCATATTATTTTGTCCAACCCCTGTATGTATGGAATGGATATTGAGAAATTACGTTCGCGATAACGCTCTCTGCCAAACTACTACCGGCTTTGACGCAAGGTCGCGCAAGATTCAACCGGAAGCTGATACCGACGTCGTCAACAAACGATACGTGGATAAACTTTTGAGAGATCGACAGGGAGAAATTGAGCAAAAAATTATCGCGCTCGAAACAAACGTGCAGGCGCTGCAATTAATGATGGATGAGATAAAGAATGTGCTGAGACATGCAACATCTAACTCGACACAGTAAGCGAGATATACTAATATCGCATATTAATTATGCCTCGATCAAACGTGCGAAAGAACAAAAGCACCTCCGAAAAGCGGCAACTAGTCGAGGAATTACATGCTCCGGCGAGAAGAAATTTTCCACGAAGACGCGTCATTGTACGCGGATACGATGATCTGTGGCAGGCGGACGTGGTGGACATGCGTTCGTACTCTCGACTCAACAAGGGTCATAAATACATACTCACGGTTATCGATGTGTTGAGCAAGTATGCGTGGGCCGTACCGCTCAAGAGTAAGAGCGGGAACGAAATGTTCGAAACGATCGCAAAGATTATTGGAGACGATAAAAGATGTCCGAAAAATTTTCAAACCGACAGGGGAAAAGAATTTTACAACTCGAGTGTGCAGAAACTCATGAAGAAACACAACATTAATCATTACTCGACATATTCCGTTATGAAAGCCTCAGTCGTGGAACGATTCAATCGTACTTTAAAAAACAATATGTGGAAAATGTTTACGTTGAATGGAAATTATAAATGGATCGACGAACTATCTCGACTCGTTGCAGAGTACAATACGCGAAAACATCGCACCATCGGTATGAGACCTATCGACGTCACTCCGGCGATCGCCGAAAAACTTTTAAATACGGTGTATAGCAACGTAAAAATTGCGGCTCCTGCAAAATTTAAAGTAGGCGATTCAGTACGCGTGAGCAAATACAAGACCATCTTTTCTTGAAAAAGGTTTCACACCAAATTGGACGACCGAAGTTTTTAAGATTATCGAGGTGCAGAAAACTAATCCCGCGACATTCATACTCGAAGATTCGCGGGGAAATTCCGTCGCTGGAGGATTCTACGAATATGAGTTACAACGCGTCGCCAATCCCGACGTATATCTCGTGGAAAAAATTTTACAAAAAAAGGGTGACGAGGTTTACGTGAAATGGTTGGGAATGGATAAATCATACAACTCTTGGATCCATAAAAATAATGTGTTGTAAACATTTATTGAAACATATAAAATATGCGTATATAAAATATATATAAATATAAAAATATATAATATAAAATGTACAAAATATATACATGATTATGTACAAAATATACAATAAATAAAATATACATTTATTTACAACGGTATCTGATAATGTCCCCACGGTAGCGTATCGGTGGTATCGGGTACGATATACCGCTTGTCGTCGTACGGACTCAGAGCAATTTTCGTCTCGCGAATCGTGTATACTTGGTGTAATTTAGATCGTATACACGACTGCTGACGCGTCATTTCAATCTCTTCGTTCAAGCACCGCGTGTAATCGTCAAACGTTATCGTTCTCGCGACAACGTTGCTCTTCACACCTTTGACTTTCTTCGTATCCTTTTTCCCATTCACTCGTAATGCGTACATCTTTGCTCTGAGCCCGACGAATTCGGTCATTATGGCACCGTTGTTTTCATCCTTCATCAGACCCGGCACCTTTTTATTTAGAAGCGGTATACCGTACGCATTGTCCACCGCATAATCGCTCGTGTCGAATCTAACAATGTCACGCTTCATATTCTCATACACATTCGCACACTCGATGTGATATATGAGACTGTCCGTATCGGTATACATTACCCGGCATTTGTCGCGATACATTGGCGCCATATACTCGTGATGAAATTCATACAAACATGTTTTGGATATGTCGAGGATGCACATACCCACGTAAATCGGCTTGTAGAATTTCACCTCGAGTTTACGCAATTCCACAGCGATTAAGTTTTCCGAAAAAACGCTTCTGCTGTGGAAATTTGGTTTCGCGATCATCGCCTCTGCGCCGTACCGACCGTCCCACTTTGTTAATAATTTTACATCGACACGATTGCGCACATTTTCCATCGTTTTACCAAACACCGCATTATTCATTAATTTATATAAATTTTTTTCGAAATCATTTTTAGCCAATGTTCTGAAATGTGTATTTAATTCTATATAATTTTGAAGCCAGGGAGATTGAGAAAACTGTAAAATTCGATGTATTTTTGTTACACGAAGGCCGTGTCGCGTACACTGCTGCAGGTTGCGGTAGTGTATCACGTAACGCTTCTTATCGTATAACGTTGCAAGTAGCTTGAATTCTCGCTTGCCAGGTGGTTTGTCGCGTGTCGGGCAAAACGGTAGATCAGTGTGCGCATCGTGAAGATGTTGCGGATACTCGAGATCCACTTCGAGGATATAGCCCGTAGGCGAATCTAGCGCGATGGATGATACATCAAAATTTGACACATCGTCGACCCATTGAAAATCAGCATATGGCAGCGGTTGACACATTGCCCATCCGTACAAATTATTACATCAAAGTACATCAAGTACGATGATGGTTTCGATGGATCGTACGACTCCATGTACTTGTTATTAGCGCGAGCGTATCTACCCGAACATTGGCTCAGACCACCGCGTATACCACGTTCGATAAACATAACCATGTCGATGTCTGTAAGCAACTCGAACGTGATCTTTGTATACTTCAACATGGCGTCCCACGTGTATCCGGGGAGATAATAATACGCGGGGTCGAGTCCGTAACTTTCGATACATTTATCTCGAAAGTTTTCGAAAATGTCGGCTAATAACAAGACATCAATTTTGAGGTACAAGTCGCTATATTCGCCTAGTGTCCGAATGGAGAATCGCGTCCAGACGTTCTCGGCGTGCGCGTAAATCGCTCTCGGATACAGTTTCACCGGTCAAGGAACTGTAAAACGATTCGCGCGATGGTAAACACGTAATGCAACCTGTCGACAGAATCGATGTATTCGTACGGAAATACACCTTTTCGCGTTAACAAATTGAAATTTTCTGTTGATAAATTTTGAAATTCCGATTTTAAAATTTTGAGTTTATCTTTGTCCAAAAATGATGCCAATTTATCGAGACTCGATGCGAGAAATTTGTATGAATCGATGAAACGTAATTTTATTTGATTTTTTGATTCTTCTTCTTCTTTAAGATCAACACTTTTGGTAAACGAAATATATTTTTCCTTGGTTATCGGTAATAACTCGATTTTCCCTTCGAACGCTGTGGCTATTTCCTCGATAAAATGAGAATCGTAACCGGATAAATTGTGAAACACTATCGGAATACAAAAAGAATCTTTATAATTTAGATTACAATTTGAGTGTGCAGGACCTCTGTACCGCCCGGTCAGATGGCAATGATCGCGAACGCGTGTATCGTCTTGCGCAAACGGCTTTTCGCATATATGACAACGAGTGGCGCTATGGAATTTCTCCCACTCTTCGGACGTTAAATTTACCATGGGGACATTTGTTTTTAAAATATTTTTTACACGTAACGCCAAATTTTTAAGGTCTTCGGCGAACCATGCTATACAATCAACGCTACGACGCGAATGATACGCTGATAATGAGTCGTCGTACGAACAATGTACATAATAAGCTAAACTAAATACCCGATGGTGTTGATATAATTTTTCTTCTTTCGTCTTGGCCAGGACACATTCCAAGTCGGCGTAGACCACAAATGGAAGCCGCTCCTTCCGATTAGGGTTGCTGAACTCGAGCCACTTGTCCTTGTCGCTCGGCAACCGGACAGCGCAGTCGTTTAGCTTTCCGCAGTCGACCGTATGCGACTGCAACTTGGTCGTCCGAAAAAATAATGAAGGCATCTGTAAAAAGAAAAAAATTTTTTTATCATAAGATTTTTATATAAATTATAATTTTCAAATAATATAAAATAAACTTACCGATCACAGATATATCTTTGGCCATTGTGTTTGCTCAATTGCGAGCTCACGAGCCGGGATAAATTCTTGATCCAAGCGAAATGTCCCACGCTGTTGCCGTCTTCAATGTACAGCAGATTCACATGCTTGTCCCGCTTCTGCTGCGAAAGACGTATCGGGACAATGTTTTTGTCTTCGATGCCGTACACATTGATTGAAATGTCATTTGCATGTTCAAATTTTTAATCTGATTCACAGTCACTGGAAACTCAATGTCCCGGAGATTCAGCACTGTCGCGTAATGCGGGTACGATGATTCCCGTTCCGCTTTCAGCGGGATACAGAGCGGCGACCACTGCCCACGCGAAACACGCATTGTCCTTTGATTGCACGTTAACCACCGCTCTCTTCATCATAATCTCCCGCGGTAATTTGATGTGACATCCCGCGCGCATGGGATTGTACTTGTTTATATTTACAGTCAAGTTCAGTATTCGCGACAATGCCCACCCGCTATCGCGTTCCTGAAACTCTTCCAGAGACGCTAGGGTGGACTCGATAACGCGCCGTTCGTACCACTCGCGTAAATCGGATGTGCGAAAGAGTTCATAGTTTCTCGTATTCACACTTTTATTCGCGTGTTTATCACCCGACACAAATTCACCATTGAATATAGTGTTCACTTTTACACTGTTGTGTTTTTTTAAAGCGTCCTGCACATGTTCCAACACAATGTCTTTAGCGTCATCGAGAAATTGGCGCGGTTCGATGTGATTATAGTTTATCACCGCACCAGTCGATACGCGACTCTCGAACGCCGTATCAATTTCGCGCCACACAAGTGCATTTTGACGCGCACTACATCCGGCACCCGCGTGTACGAAACGTCCACGTACCGAATTTTTCAAACCTTCGAGGCGCGCGATCCGAGCAATCAGTGATTGTCGATTTCCGATCGATAATCGCGGCCGTTTGATTCGACTTTGCTCTTCCAGCGACTCGATGTACTCGTCGCATCGTTGCTCCCACACAATGTAGTTTTCCAACGAATCAAGCAAAGCGGATTGTTCTCGCAAAATTTGCTCCTCCATATTGCTAACGTACACTTGCAAAATTTAGCGTTTCTAATGACAGGTCTGATGCACTTTAGCTACTGGTGGGTGCGTCTCTCTATCATGATTTATATACCGTCTCATGCATTGTTTTATCATCGAACATTCTAGAACGATTTCATCTTACAAAAAATTCCCCGTAGTACCGTGTGCAATTTGGCCTTGATAATTTCACGTTTTGTCACGTACATTTGAAAAATCTAACGTGATTGCATCAGGGGCAACCGTACATCGGCCCTTCGATTTTAGCAAATTCAGCTAAATCTTTGTCTGGGGATGATGCATTTTAACCTTGGCGGTTATTTTTTCACTATTTGTCACGTACATTTGAATAATTTTTAACGATTGCATCAGGCGCAGCCGTACATCGGCGCTCGATTTAGTAAATTCAGCTAAATCTTTGTCTAGANCTATTTATATATAAACGAAAAGTGATGATAGAATTGGGTTCAAACTAAGAAGAATAGTCCTCTACCATTTTGCAAAATTCGCAAAAATTATTAAGTAATAAGCAAAAATACATACATATATACCCTGTATATATATACTATTATATATATATATTTTTTTTTTTCCCTCAAGCATTTATCGAGTTATGAGGCTTCAAATCATTTCTTAATTTTACATAAACCGTAAAATATCTTGTAAAATATTCACTTTTCGATTATTTTACCTTAATACTTTTATGTACAAAATAATGAAAGGAATCAATTGGTGTAAAGAAAACATACAGTTGTTTTTAAGAAAAAATATGGAATTGTTAATTGCAAATTACATATTTTTTCTTAAAAACAACTATATGTTTTCTTTACGCCAATTGATTCCTCTCATTATTTTGTACATAAAAGTATTAAGGTAAAATAATCGAAAAGTGAATATTTTACAAGATATTTTACGGTTTATGTAAAATTAAGAAATGATTTGAAGCCTCATAACTCGATAAATGCTTGAGGGAAAAATATTTTATTATAGTGTTTTGGAAAGCTCTCGAGGTCAGTTATAAGAATATACAATCAAGAATAGGGGTTCCTATTAAAAAAAAACACTTTGACCTTCAAATGACTTTGAAGGTCAAGCTCAAGGTCAAACTCAAGGTCACTCTTAGATGCACCGTTTGATTTCCCGAAACTTTTGTTATTGACGTTTTTTCTAGCACGCTTATTTTCCAAGAAAATCAGATGTGTCCATACTTTTGGGACACGCTGTATATATATATATATATATATATATATATATATATAACTGAAAAAAGAGCGGAGCAAATAGCGTTTTTCCTGATTAATCGAGTCGAAAAGTCCTGAACCATATTTTTCTATAATGCTTAATAAAGCGGTAATTATTGAGTAAAGTTACGCCAATAAGCACCGACCTTTAGATGGGCGCACGTCAGTGAGCCGCGCGCCTGGTAGTGTGCGTGAGCGCTCCGCCGTTTCAGCGTTATGTTATGCCGTTATTGTACAATATTCTTATGCATTATAATAATGTGAAAAACTTTATTTTGCATTAAAAATCATATTTCTTCCATCAAAAGCGTTTCCTTAAAAAAAATTTCGACAAGGAGGCTAAAGGTCGGTGTTTATTGGCGCAACTTTACTCCATAATTACCGCTTCATTAAGCATTATAGAAGAAAATGGTTCACGACTTTTCGATTTGATTTTTACTGAGGAATAATGCTATATGCTTCGTGGACGTTTTTTCAGTTACATCGTGTATATACAGGGTGATTCTGAACAAACGTTTGTCATTATTTAAAACATCAAATTTTTGAATGAATTCTAAGACGATTTTTCTTCTTGTAAAATTTTGCACGGAGCTTAGTTTTTAAACTATAAAGGAAAATAGCTAGAAAGGAAATTAACTAATTACGGTACGAGTACGAGAGGTAGGCAAGGATGACGCAATGTAGGCGATTACGTGAGGCGCTCGCCGCGATCAGCTGATTGCTATGCGATGAGTGTAGCAATGAATGTGTCTGTGTGTGTGTATGTGTGCGTGCACATTCTTACACACACACACACACACACACACACAGTTAACTATTTTTCTTTATAGTTTAAAAACTAAGTTCCGAGCAAAATTTTGCAAGAAAAATATCGTCTTAGAATTCATTTAAGAATTTGATATTTTAAAGTCAAATGTTTGTTCAGAATCATCCTGTATACAGGGTGATCCAAAAGTATGGAAACGGCCAAATAACTGTGGAGGAATGCACTTTGGAGAAAAAAGTTTGAGACAAAAGTTGTAGGATTTTTCCCGGGCAATCTGACGGTGATCTTAGATTTGACCTTGGATAGTCATTTGAAGGTCACATCAAGATTACCTTCAATTTCTTAAATAGAACCCCCTATTTTTCATTGCATATTCTTGTAGCTTATCTCGAGAGCTTTCCAAAACACTATAATTAAGTACCTTTTTATTAAGTACTTCTTGAGTTATAAGGCTTGAAATAATTTCTTAATTTTACATAAACCATAAAATATCTAGTAAACCATTCATTTTTCGATTATCTTACCTTCATACTTTTATGTACAAAATAATGAGAGGAATCAATTGGTGTAAAGAAAACACATAGTTGTTTCTAAGAAAAAACTGTATGTTTTCTTTACACCAATTGATTCCTCTCATTATTTTGTACATAAAAGTATGAAAGTAAGATAATCGAAAAATGAATGGTTTACTAGATATTTTATGGTTTATGTAAAATTAAGAAATTATTTCAAGCCTTATAACTCAAAAAAGTACTTAATAAAAAGGTACTTAATTATAGTGTTTTGGAAAGCTCTCGAGATAAGCTACAAGAATATGCAATGAAAAATAGGGGGTTCCATTTAAGAAATTGAAGGTAATCTTGATGTGACCTTCAAATGACTATCCAAGGTCAAATCTAAGGTCACCGTCGGATTGCCCGGGAAAAATCCTACAACTTTTGTCTCAAACTTTTTTCTCCAAAGTGCATTCCTCCACAGTTATTTGGCCGTTTCCATACTTTTGGATCACCCTTATATACAGGGTCTCCCGAAGTGTGAAGGTAGATTGACTCAAATTAAGAAGGAGGGAAAGAGGTTTGCCGCACGCAGCCATTATATTATAGTGAGATCGCCTTCACCGTCACGCACTTTTAGCCATGCGCATTGACCGATCTTCTTTAATTAATTTTCGTTAATTATTGCAAATATCGCAAAATAGTATAAGACTTTCTTTCTTAATTTGAGCCAATTTGCTTCCACACTTCGGGACTGAGAAAAATTTCTTGATACCTTGTATATATATATATATATGTATATATATATATATATATATATATATATATATATATATATATATATACAGGTTGATTCTAAATAACTTTATGTTTTTGTAAAGACATAATCTTGATCGAATTCCAAGACGATTTTTCCTTTGGCAAAATTTCATGCAAAGCATAGTTTTTGAATTATTAAGAGAAATATTTTACTTATTACGGGTCGGATACAAGAGGCATGCAAGAGCGGTGCAACTGACCGTCAGACACGGGCGCTCACGCGGGGCGTCTTCGGCGATCAGCTGGTCGCTATACTGTGCACGGACATACATGCGAATACATACATTCTCTCTCTCTCTCTCTCTCTCTCTCTCTCTCTCTCTCATTCGCTCACTTACCCGTTGTTTTTTTTTTACGAGAGGGGAAAATGCATTTTATGCATACTTACCGCTCGATCCGATGAGTTATATGGGACTCGAATATCAAGTCTAATTACCAACTCGGTACTCCCTATCCACTAAAAACCCCTCTCTTTTTACGAATTTCTTCTGGGACACTAACTTCCCAAGATCTGTTTTGACACGACGCCAAAGAATAATTATTGTTACCTTGTTCGATGATTTCTGCTAATTATTGCTGTAGTTTCTTGAGAAATAAATATTCCGATAGATCGCACTTTTACTCCAATTTAACGTAGATATCACACGTTACAAAGACAGAGACATCCACACTAAATAATTAATCGAAAGTTTATCTTTTTATAAACTGTACTCTTTTGTAAACTTCAACGTAACCACATTTATTCACTCACTCGATAAAACGAGAATTTACTAAACTATTACTATCTCTATCACTATCAATCACTGCCAAATAATCACCGTTAGCAATTAAAAATCCCTCGATGAAAAAAATACACGCGGACACACACGTTATTACACGACGCGATGACGCAACAACGCGACAACGTGAACGAGGTTAAGGTACTAACAGCGCTGCCGAACGTAATCATGTGTTTGACCGAAGAACGCGGCCAACATGCAATATTAAACATTTAACGCGCGTATAATATTATTATTATCATAGGATATACATACATCATATGATATTTAAAATTAATTAAAATAAATGAATGTTTTTAAAATATTGAATATTTTACTAACAATATTGAATATTAATTGTGACGTTCTTGTAATGTCGATCAGTTGGTTCCGTGAGGCAGGCTTTTCCAACAGTTTTCCGAGTTCGACAGAACGTCTTAATTGTGGGTTCTTCTTCTTGCGGTTAAGGGGGTAAAACCCCAGGATAATTAACTGCTTTGAATTGGGTTTTCTTTACTGACGATTGTAACGGTCGTATTTTCGGACGTTTTTCCTAGCGCGGATAGATCGCCGGTGCAGGGTTTCTTTGAATGAAAATACGCGGTGTGTACTATAATTGCGTTTATTCAGATTATATGTAGATATGTACAGAATCGAAGTGTGTGTATGTGTATACGAGTGTGTGAGCGTGTGTGTGAATATAAATGTTCGTGTATAAAGTTGCGTGGTTCGCGTAATTATGCCGAATATTAACGCTGATTTAATTTCGGCCTCGTTTTCGCACGCCGACGGGTGTTTACTACAGCGCGAGACGGCGCGAGTTTTTGCGGTGCTTTTTCTCGCGGGGATTCCGGTATTTCGAGAATTCTTCGGTTCTCAGAATCGACGGGTGTTTTCGCCGTATTATTTATTTCGAGGCGTCGCGATTTTAAGCCCGCGTACAATTATAATCTATGCGCTTTAACTCAGCGGCGTTTACACGTTTATCTCTGGAAGTTGAGATGCGCTCGCTTAATTGCATAAAATGCGTTTAGACGCGGCGTCGGATGACGTGATTATCAGGTGCGCAGAGCGCTCAAAATGACGGTGTCGGCGGTAATACACAAAAATACGCGTGCGGCGATAGTCGGCGCGTGCAATTCTGGAATTCTTTCGCGAAGGATGGGTTGCGCGATGCAGCTGGATCGAGATCATTCGATCCGGGGCGGCTCAGAGTTCCACCTTCCGTGAGAGTTCAGCTGCGGATCAGGTGGATTGCACTTGTGCTTCAGAACCGAGATCACTCGTCTGAGACGGAGCTCGCTCCACCTTTTGTCTTCAGCTACCTAGTGCTTTTGAGAGGATTTTCTGGATTGCTTCTGAAGCGTACTGCTTAGAGCGGATCGGGAAAATGTGATCAGAGCTAAGATGTGGCCCTTTTTATTCGGGCTAATTACCCGCGTCGGCGCGCGGCGGTATAACCCCTTCCGAACGGGTTTTCGGAAAACGGTACGATCGGGCCCGTTCGGAGGGATTCGGGTAGGAGCCGAACGCGAGCTTTCGCCGGTCGGCGGTTCGGGCCACATCGACTCGATTCGGCGGTGTTCGGCCGAATTTTGGCTAACGGCTTTTCAAAGTCTTAAAAAAGATGGGCGCACCGCGCCCCTGCCTCTGCCCGGCGGGTGTTCTGCCGGGCAGCAGCTCCGGCGGATGTTATGCCGGGAATCGTAACGATGTACCGGGATGCATCGTTACACGATGATTAAAGAAATATACTTTTGTTTAAAATTTAAATTCTTTATTCTGACTTGACTTGCTGTAGCAGTTTACAGTACGAATAAGAATCTGAATGAGTTTAAGTCTAGAGTGAATCTGAGCTGAACTGATCTGAATGGATCTGACTGACTGACTGATCTAAAACTGAGCAAGAATGAGGTTGAACTGAGCTCTTCTTCCGTTGTTGGAAGAGCTTTTATACTCTTTTAAAATTGAATGGTAGGGGTAATTTATGACGGAGTTTTAAGAACAAATTTTTTAGCTATGAAACGGATTTTTGCGAATTTCTTGGGTAGTCTTTAAGAGAAAGTTTTTCTAGGAATACATATTAGTTGATTCTCCGAATGCATTGCTTGCAAGGTCATATCTTACATGCATTATAATAAATTACGATAAATGACCCTTTTCAAAGAATTACAATAACCATTTGATTATTTAAAATATTGGTCATTTATCATGATTTTTACATAAATAGATTCTCTTTAATCTTTTAGATATATAACATAATTTGCAATTAACAATTACATTTTTTTGTTCGAAACAATTATGTGTTTTCTTTACACCAATTGATTCTTCTCATTATTTTGTACATAAAAGTATTAAGGTAAAATAATCGAAAAATGAATATTTTACAAGATATTTTACGGTTTATGTAAAATTAAAAAATGATTTCAAGCCTCATAACTTGGAAAGTATTTAATAAAAACTAATTTAATTATAGTGTTTTGGAAAGCTCTTCAGATGAGCGACAAGAATATGCGAAAGCATATAGGGTAATTTAAAAAGTTAAAGCTGACCTTCACGTGACCTTCAGGTGGCTCTTCAAGATCAAACTAATGACACCATCTTATGTCCCCCTTGAGACCATACAACTTTTCTCTGAACAATTTTTTTGTATTCGGCTTACTAACGGAGATATTCAGGTGCGTCGATTAAAATGGGCCACGGTGTATATATATATATCTCTCAGATTAGTATTTTATTATAGGTGACGTATAAGTGTGTCTCTCTTAGTTTCATGTTAGTTTGTGCTTGTAGCTTATTGGATGAAGGATAGTGAGAAAGGAAAAAGTTTCTCCTAGATCTAAGGATCTAGGGATCTATGGATCGCCGGACGTAACATAATATTAAATATTTTACTATTATTATTAATATTAAATATTTATTTATTTATGGTGGCCGCATTCTTCGGTCAAACACATGATTACGTTCGGCAGCGCTGTTAATACCTTAATCTACCATATCCTAACATAACTACAGCTGTTTGCTACCGCCTAATAAATATCGTCACGTTGTCACGTTGTTGCGTCGTCGCGTCGTGTAATAACGTGTGTGTCCGCGTGTATTTCTTTCATCGAGGGATTTTTAATTGCTAACGGTGATTATTTGGCAGTGATTGATAGTGATAGAGATAGTAATAGTTTAGTAAATTCTCGTTTTATCGAGTGAGTAAATAAATGTGGTTACGTTGAAGTTTACAAAAGAGTACAGTTTATAAAAAGATAAACTTTCGATTAATTATTTAGTGTGGATGTCTCTGTCTTTGTAACATGTGATATCTACGTTAAATTGGAGTGAAAGTGCGATCTATCGGAATATTTATTTCTCAAGAAACTACAGCAATAATTAGCAGAAATCATCGAACAAGGTAACAATAATTATTCTTTGGCGTTGTGTCAAAACAGATCTTGGGAAGTCAGATAATCTCAGAGGAAATTCATAAAAAGAGAGGGGTTTTTGTGGGTAGGGAGTACCGAGTTGATAATTAGACTTGGTAATCGAGTTCCACATAACTCACCGGACCGAGCGGTGAATATGCATAAAATGCCTTTTTCCCTCTCGTAAAAAAAAAACGGGTAAGTGAGTGAATGAGAGAGAGAGAAAGAGAGAGAGAGAGAGAGAATGTATGTATTCGCACGTATGTCCGTGCACAGTGTAGCGATCAGTTGATCGCCGAAGACGTCCCGCGTGAGCGCCCACGTCTGATGGTTAGTTGCGCTGCTCTTGCATGCCTCTTGTATCCGACCCGTAATAAGTAAAATATTTTTCTTAATAATTCAAAACTATGCTTTACATGAAATTTTGCCAAAAGAAAAATCGTCTTAGAATTCGATCAAGATTATGTCTTTGCAAAAACATAAAGTTATTTAGAATCACCCTGTATATATGTATATGTGTGTGTATTTACTTTTACATAATATTAACTATTAACAAATAAACTGAAAAAAACTTACATTTCTTTTTCATGACAAAATATTCTGTTAGCTCTAACAAGCAATTGGTTTTCTAAAATATCTTCACCGACATTTGTCCGCAATGGAGACAAAATGAATTTTAATCCAGAGAATCGTTCTACACTGACTTAAGTGACAGGTACAGCTAGAACAGTCATTGCTAATTTATGTAATTCGGGTTGATTTTGTTTCTTTACATCCCAAAATTGTAATACATTTATTTTTCTATTAAATCTTTTTTGTTCAATGTTGTATCTTTCAAGTTCAGTTTCTATTCGATATAAATCCAATTCTCTAGATGAACATGTCTTTGTTAAATTTTGCTGTCGTTCTTTGAGTTTCAAAAGATTTTCAAATTCATCATGTGTAGAAGCTGTTTCGCATGAATTTGAAGAACTTCTATTGAAATTTTTGTTTGATTCATTTATTGAATTATCATTGCGATTTAATGATATTATTTTTGCCCAAAGATGTTTTAAATGAATTTTAGCACTTTCTAATTGTGTATTACTTAATAACACTTTGTATCGAAGATCCAAGTAAACAGCGGATAATAATATCATAATAATATCATTATTTATTAACTTCTGTTCGCGATATACCATTTGTTCTACGATAAAAATAGCGAAAGAAATTTGTACTGCCTCTGTTGCTACTTTTGTTTCAAACCAAACTCCAAAAAATTCACTTAGTCAATTGTTCTTTCTGAAGTTTTTTGATACAAATTTTTGCCGGTCGCAAATCTGTACATATCTCTTTAATTTTTGACCATTCAGTAACTTTTAGCGTTACAAAATTTTGAAATTTTGTTACAGATAGTTCTTCACAATAATCTTTTAGTAGTAACAGATTTTCAAACATATCTATGGTAGAACACCACCGAATCGGACAATCAATTGTAGGCTTCCTCAAGTGTTGTTTCTTTATTAAATAAATAAACGTTTGAGTTCTTAACTTTTTTGCTAAATTTCTAGCTTTTAAAATTAACTGTAATATAGTCTTTGTTTTTTTAAAGCATCATCAATTGCTAATTGTAAAGTGTGAGCTGCACATCTAATACCTAAAAATTTTTATATTATGTTAATAATAAGTATTAAATATTGATTATATTATTATTAAGAGAGAGATGATAAGTTCTGATTTAATATAGTGTAAAGTGTAAATAAAAAAAAGTATTGTTCGGGATCGCAACTTTGAATTGCGATTTTGTTTTGCTGGGACACACCCGAGAAGGTATCGCGAGTTCGCAAATCACGTTTCGCACTGGATGAGTGATGGGATAAAATAACGTAAAATGGCTCCTTTGATTGTAATACAGTGACATCCACACACGTGGCGATAAGTTTATTGCATAAAAGTACACGATATGTACAAGATTTGTTAGCTTTCGATGTGTCTGCGACGCTACTTTGAGGATTCGCGCACGTGGAGATTCGTACTCGGTTCGGCGAGATCGCACTATACAATTGTTCACTTGATATGCAAACGATGCAACGCGTTATCAGCTGTTCGCGTGAGAGCGAACGAGACAGCGCTCTATCAGCTATCCGCGAGAGCGAGCGAGACAACACGATTCACGGATGCACGCACGAACTTAAGAGAGACAGCGCTTGAACGGCTGTCTGCGAAAGAGAGCAAGACGGCTTTATTGCGGCCGTCCGCGAGCTCGAGCGAGACCGCACTATTCACGGGTGCACACACGAACTTAAGAGAGACAGCGCTTGAACGGCTGTCTGCGAAAAAGAGCAAGACGGCTTTATTGCGGCCGTCCGCGAGATCGAGCGAAACCGCACTATTCACGGGTGCACGCACGAACTTGAGAGAGACAGCACTCCAACGGCTGTCTGCGAGAGAGAGCGAGACTTTATTGCGGCCGTCCGCGAACTCGAGCGAGACCGCACTATTCACGGATGCACGCACGAACTTGAGAGAGACAGCGCTCCAACGGCTGTCTGCGAGAGAGAGTGAGACGGCTTTATTGCGGTCGTCCGCGAGATCGAGCAAGACCGCATTCTTCACGGGTGCACGCACGAACTTGAAAGAGACAGCGCTCCAACGGCTGTCTGTGAGAGAGAGCGAGACGGCGCTCTTTCAGCCGTACGCGTGATTGCGAGCGAGACCGCACTATTCACGGTTCGCGTGAGAGCGAGCAAGACGGCGAAAGTTCACGAGCACACGAATGAGCGGAGACTCCACCTTTCACTCAGAGTGGAGGCGTTCTGACGAATCCCGGCACTCGCGCTCAGACTGTTCACGTGTGATACGGAGTCGATTCGTTCAACTGAGTTCGCGACTGGTTGTTCGCGATCCTTTATGAAATGACGAGTCAATTTACACCTTCCCGGTTTTAACGTGCGATATACTTGCGATATACTTAGAAACTTCTCGAACTTATCACTTTCGGTTCGCTCTCAATTATTAAGACTTACACTTTCACAATTCGAACAAAGACTTTACGATTTTGATAAGAACTCAGCTATGCCTTCGATTAGAACTAAACAAAGACTCTCTCCGAGAGAGGCTTTCTCTCGGATAATAAGGATTTGATGGCGCATCGGATGATTCGATTTGAGCTCATCCGGTTGAGACACGTCAAATCGCGTGATTTTCCGATTGCCTAATTGCCCAGGATCATGTATTATTGCGCGATTACGCGGATCCTGGCTTATTTCGAAAAAACACCGGACTGAATTATATTTGTGAGTTCGCTTTGGCGCGCACGGATGGCGTCAGTATTACCGGGGGTGATATTTTCGTTCGAAATTCAGGGTGAATCCTAAACAAGTATTATTATATATTATTACAAATACAAGTATGTAATATTTATCATGTGCAATATATAATAAAACATTTATGTTTTATTAAAGATAAAAAGAAATTAAAATAAAACTAAGCTACGAGTTTCAAATTATTAGCAATGTAAATATAATATAAAATATAAACAATAAAAACAAATTATAGAAATATTTTTCAATAATTAAAATTTAAAATAATACAGTTTGTAACGGGCGTGATTAGAGTTGCGGATAGCCGCAGTCGTGTCTTCCAGGATCGGTTAGCCAAGCGCAACAAAAGAAAAAGGAACAGATGGTTATTTAATAAATGTATGTATTTAAATGTTGAGTATGTACAGTTGTATCAATGGTGTATGCGTGTGTGTGTATATTTTCGAACGGCGCGTGAATCGGTTGTGTATGTGTGCGTGTGTGTGTGCGTGGAATTCCTCGGGCGCAAAAAAAACGCGATGTTCTTACGATAAGCTACGGGCTTCGCCCGATCGTCGTACCGCTAAATTAAACGTTTCGGAAACGGGCGGCGTTTATCTCGCTTGTATGCAACTTGGAAGGATGCGTTTTCGGATGGCAATACAGATTTTATATGCGCTTCAGATGACACAATTCCGGTTTTAACGGTCATCGCGTTTTCGTACAGCGGGCGATTTTCCTAATTAGCTGATTTAATTTGGCTTCGATCGCGGCGCGGTCAACGACCGCGTGCATATTTACGATACGCGGTGCATATTTACGTTGTTTTTGCATGCGGTCTTTTCTTTCGTTCCACGGAATTATGCGATATATTGCTCGGATGGTGATATCGGGATTCCGGGATAGTCAGTGTTAGCGGGAACAACTCGCTGGGGGCAGCTCTCCTCTCTACCTCCGTATGCACTGACTGGGCTAGGACGGATGCTGCGTGCGTACCGAGTTCTGCCGGTTAAATCGGGGTGCGCCCAAATTTATTTTTCTTGTACGTGGAAAATGGATGCGTCTACTGATTCGGACCTCTGAGATCTCCCAGGCGTGGTGGAGAGCACCCCACCGCATGGTCCCGAATTTCTTCGACTTTTAGATGTGTGGCTTCTTTTGCGACTGCTCGCTCGAAAAGCTCGGATAAAAAGGTACTCGTTTGATTGATGGGTCCTTTTTATACTGGGCTAATTAGCCCGCGCCGGCGTACATTAGAATTGCCCCCACCGAGCGGACGGAAAGACGGAACGGTCTGGGTTCCGCTCGTGGGAGCGCGGCAGAGCCGGGCGCGGGGAGATTTAACTCCTTCGTTCGACACTCGTCGGCACTTTCGGCTCGCTCCGCCGATTCGGTCTGGCTCGGTTTTAAGCCGTTGCGGCGTTTAAAAAAAATGTGGCGCTACGCGCCCTGCCCTCTGCCCGGCGGTGTTCTGCGGCAGCTTTCAGCTCGTATGCTGGGCATAATTAGGGGGGGTGCAAGGGTGCATCGTTACAAGTTATTAATTTAAAATTTCTTTACCTGTTAAAGTTAAAATATTATTTTGAAAATTAGAATTTATATCATCACTTTCAATATTCCCAAAAACATTTAGGTAATCTGTTTCGTCATCTTTCTCATCTTTTTATAAATATATATCACAATCGATGTTGTTATTTGTATTGTCTTCAGACTCTTCAGTTTGTTCTAAAATGTCATTATAATCTTCATCTAAAGCTAATATTCTTACTGCTTTTAACATATTGGTACTGTTATCGGTTGTTATAGTATATATTTGGTCTAAAGATATGTTAAAGGAAGAACATACATTTTTAATAATTGCTTTTATATATTCACCTATAATTAATAAGAAATGTTTTTATTAAAAAATATACACACATATATTGTGCATATATTAATATTAAACATAACTATATAATATTGATTACCCGTATGTTTTTCTTTTAGTTCTTTTAATGCTAATGTTATTAATATAATTTTTGAATTTTTAATGTATTGAATATTTATTCCAATAAATGATCTATCTAATCGGCTAACAGCATCGACTTTTAACGAAATTAAAATATTTTTAATATCTTCAGATATTTCTTCTCTTATTCTATCAATTTCTTCAAATACTTTTTGTATAGATTCTGATGAAATAGAGAATTTCTGTTTATTTTTTTCTTCTATTGCATACTTAATTGGATTTATAATATTTTGTAATCCTGAATCGTTCAAAATATTGAATGGTCTTCCATTTACTGTTACCAGTTCTACGCAACTATTTTCGAGATCTTTCCTCGTCATATTTAATTTTATTGTATTTATTTGTAATTATATTTTTCTCTGCTTTTTTGCAATATGTTATCAACTTTCTTACATTATCAACTTTCTTACATTTAAAGAAACTTCAAAATATTCTTCTTTGAATTCATGATTCCGCATCAAATGTTTTTTCAAATTTGTACCGTGATTACCCTTACATAACATATGAAATTAAAAATTTATAAATTTATGTGTATATAAATTATATATATATATATATATATATATATATATATATATAATTACATAAAATTACATAAAAATATATAATTACATAAAATTAATTATATAAATGCCCCACCCTGTATATATATATATATATATATATATATATATATATACAGGGTGGGGCATTTATCTTGAGACAAGATAATATCTCGATTGGAGTCGATTATTTTGAAAAAAGTTTTAGACAAAAGTTGTATGGTTTCAAGGGGGACATAAAATGGTGTCATTAGTTTGATCTTGAAGAGCCACCTGAAGGACACGCGAAGATCAGCTCCAACTTTTTAAATGGGACACCCTATATGCTTTTGCATATTCTTGTAGCTCATCTCAAGAGCTTTCCAAAACACTATAATTAAGTTAGTTTTCATTAAGTACTTTCCAAGTTATGAGGCTTGAAATCATTTTATAATTTTACATAAACCGTAAAATATCTTGTAAAATATTCATTTTGTAAAGAAAACTCATAGTTGTTTCGAAAAAAAAAATGTAATTTGTAATTAACAATTACATATTTTTTCTTAAAAATAACTATGTCTTTTCTTTACACCAATTGATTCCTCTCATTATTTTGTACATATAAGTATTAAAGCAAGATAATCGAGAAATGAATATTTTACTAGATATTTTACGGTTTATGTTAAATTAAGAAATGATTTCAAGCCTCATAACTCGAAAAGTACTCAATAAAAAAATATTTTATTATAGTGTTTTGGAAAGCTCTCGAGATAAGCTACAAGAATATGTAATGAGAAAATGTAGATTCCATTTAAGAAATTGAAGGTGACCTTCATGTGACCTTCAAATAATTCTTCAAGGTCAAACCAATGGTACCATCTTATGTCCCCCTAGAAACCATACAACTTTTGTCTGAAACATTTTGTTGTATCTCACCAACATTCCAAGATATTTTCCATTATAGATTAAAATGGTCCACTCTGTATAATATTGATGATAACAACAATGATAATGATAATAATGACAATGAAGATGATGATAATGATGATAACAAAATAATAATTTTAACAATAATTATAGTTTAATAACCATAATAATTAACTTATTTATGTAATTTAATTTATTTAAAATCAGAAGAACAGCAACAATTTTATTAATTCCTTGAGCGTTGTATCGATGTCGATCCATATTTGGTCTTAAAGTAAATGACAATTGTAACTCCAACAATAATTCGTCAGATTCCGTTCCTAAAGATAATATTAATTTTTATCTTAATTGAATTTAATCTAATAATAATAATAATTTATAAATAATAATAATAATATAATAATTATATTATTTAAATAATAATATATAAATAATAATAATAATAAATTATTAATATAATAATAGTATGTAGATTATTTAATAATTATAATATAAAAATAGTAAAAGATATTTCAATAGTAAAAAATTTCTTGTATAAATTATTTTCTTTTTATTAATATTTATTAATAATATTACGTGTATATGTTTAAATATACAACACATCAGATTAACACATTAACACATAAGATTTTATAGTATATATAGTATAGAAAATTCTTTTAAAATGAGACATAAAATTGTACGTACTTTAGAAGAAAAAAAAGAATTTTTACAACGACATCGAGAAAAAAGAAGGGAGAATCAATGACGCCGTCGTGAAAATAACAAATTAGTTGAAAATTCTTCGAAAAAGTCAAATCAACAAACTATTTGTATTGTTGATATATCAAATGATAATCGTGTAATAGAATTAGATTGGAAAATTGAAGAAAATCCTTTAAGTGTTAGATCAACATTACAATTATCTGTAGAATATCAAACTCGTTATCGATCACGGCAGAAAAAACAACCTTGTTTAAATAATATTAATACACTATATATCACTTACTGATGTAATTGAATATTATATTGGTCCTATGGATGTGTATTGTATTCATTTTAATGCAAAACACTTTGCAGCTGAAAAAGTTTCTAATAGAGGATATTCATTTCATGATTGTTGTAATCAGTGCAGTATGTGTGCAACCATTGCCTGAATTTCCTCAATTCATTTATTTGATGATAGTCACATAAAATCTAATAATTTTTTCAAAATATTCGTAGTTATAACAATTCATTTTCATTTGCCTCATTTAACGCTAATTTAATTAACTTTCAAGGTAGACGACCTGGTCCATATTGTTTTAAAATACAAGGATAGATTTATTATCAAATTAATAAAGCATTATATGCTGCACGAAAGTCCTACTTATGGCCAACTTTTTATCGTAGATTCAAAAGCAATAAATCTTAATCAAAATTCATACATAGATTTTGAAATTGTACAAAACCTTGAACAAATAATGCGGGAATTTAATGTATTTGCTCAGTCTTATCAAATGATGGGTGAAGAATTAGAAAAGCAACGACGTTTAGAAATGGAATCTGGTGAATTATTACCAGAATTACATTTATCATTTACTTTAAGACCAAATGGATCGACGTCGATGCAATGCTCAAAGAACTAATGAAGTTGCTGCTGTTTTTTATACAACTGCTGATGGAGAAATTCCAGACTCATACGTTACTATATGTAATAAAAATATTAAAACTTTACAAAAGTTAGTATTATGGATCCCAATGTTGAACCATGGGTATATCCTTTATTTTATTCACACGGCACTCAAGGATGGCATCGTGATTAAAAAAAATTAAATAGTAATAAACAAATAACTAGAGGACAATATATTAAATACCGTATAGCTATTTATGATGAATTTAATGGTTTTTTTAGGACGTCGTTTATTTCAGCAATGGCTTGTAGACAGTTATGTAAAAATTGAAAAAGATAGAATTGATTATTGTAAAAATCATCAAGAAAAATTAGTGAAACATATCAAGGTTTAAGAGATTATTTACAAACTATAGCGAATAACTTAAATGGGCGTATTGGGAAAATGGTCATAAATGGTCTTCCTTCCACTTATTGGATCGCCACGTAATATGTTACAAAATTATCAAGATGCAATGGCAATTGTTAGTAAATTTGGTAAACCAGATTTTTTCATTACCATGACTTGCAATCCAAAATGGCGTGAAATTGAGGAAAATCTTTTATCCGGTCAACAAGCTTGAGATAAAGATAGACCTAACATATGTGCTCGTGTTTTTAACATTAAAAAGAATTATTTAATTAATTTGATTGTTAAGCAAAAGTTTTTTGGTGAAGTAGCAGCGTTTGTATACGTTATTAAATTTCAAAAACGTGAGTTGCCACATGTTTATATATTAATTATATTAAAATATAATTTTAAAATAACAACTCCGCAGATTGTTGATAAATTTATTTCTGCTGAAATTTCTGAAAATCAATGTGAAAATCCATGTGAAAATCAAACCTTACATGATATAGTTGAGACATATGATTCATGGACCTTGTACCGACTGGTGTTTAGTAGATGGACGTTGTTTAAAACATTATCCGAAACCTTTTCTCGAAGAAACTAGAATGGATCAAAATGCTTATCCTTATTATTGTCGACAAAATAATGGAAGAAATTTTAAACTTCCTGGATATATAGTTGATAATCGTTATGTTATTCCATATTATCCTACTTTATCAATTATATAGTCTATATCAATTATAGTACTATATCAATTATAAATTTAATAGTCATATAAATGTTGAAGTAGTTTCAAGTATTAAATCAGTTAAATATCTATATACATATATTTATAAAGGACATGATGTTGCTGCTAACTATTGAACTAATAACAGAAAGTGTTGTTATTGATCATGATGAGATATATAATTACATCGAAGCTCATTATGTTGGATCTGTTGAAGCTAGCTGGCGTGTTCTTGGTAAAAAACTACAAGATAAAAGTCACGCTATAACACGTTTACCAGTCCATCTTCCTAATGAGCAAATATTATAATTGAAAATGAAAACATTGACGATGCAATGACTTCTGCTTTAGATCAAGTTACTATGTTAATAGATTATTTTTCATAGATTAAATTTATGCGATGAAGAAGCAAAACAGTATTTGTATATAGAAATTCCAAGTTATTATACATTTAAAAAAGAGAAAATTAACGGTAAAAATGTATCACGTTGGGTCAAACGCAAAAGTCATTATAATTGTATAGGACGAATGTATTCCGTTAGTCCAACACAAATAGAATTATTTCATTTACGATTATTGTTACTCACAGTAAAAGGGGCCACAAGTTTTAACGATTCAAGAACTGTAAATGGAGAATTTTGTCAATCATTTTCAGCAGCATGTTTAGTTTTAGGTTTGATTGAAGCTAATGATAAATGGAAAAGAGCTATGAATGAAGCTGTTGGATGGATGATGCCACGACAACTTCGTAGATTATTTGTACGTATATTATTACATTGTCAACCATCCTGAAGAGTTGTGGGAAAACTTTAAAGTAGCAATGTCTGAGGATTATATTCGATATTTTGGTACGTTACAGAGACAAAATAAAGCCTATATGCAAATTAATAGTATGCTTCGTGCTGAAGGTAAAAGTTTTGTAGATTTTCCACAAATGAAACAATTAACAGAAAATGACGAAGAAGAGAATTGCATGATATTTGAAGAAGCTATGGAAATAGGCACCAAACAATATAAACAATTAAATGATAAGCAGAAAGAGATAATCGATCTTATATTAAATGAATTAAATAATAATAATATTAAATAATAATATTATCTCAAATAAATTGTTTTTATATTGATGGTCGAGGTGGAAAAATTGTTGGTAGGTAAAACATATATATAGACATCTATCTATTATTTAGCTATCTAGAATTAGAAATAAACGTGTATGTATAATGGCATTTACTGGTATTGCAGCTATATTATTACCTTTTGGAAAAACAGTTCATAAGATATTTGGATTACCCGTTCCATTATTTGCTGATTTATCATTAACTATTAAAATCCAATCAAAAGAAGCTCAATATTTAAGAGAAATTGATATTTTTATTTAGGATGAAGCACCAATGGCACCACGATATGCTTTAGAAATAATGGATCGAACATTACGTGATATTATGAATAATAATATTCCTTTCGGTGGAAAAATTGTTTTATTAGGTAGTGATTTTAGACAACTTTTGTCTATTAAAGCACATGCTACTCGAAGTGAAATTGTAAATCTTTCTATTAAGTTTAGTTCTCTTTGGAAGCATTTCGTAAAATTCTCTTTAATACAAAATATGCAAGTTCTTCCAAAAGAAATTGAATTTGTAAAGTTTTTATAGAATGTTGGAGATGGATACATTAAATGATCTTAATGATAATATACAAATTCCTGTTATATAGCGTCTATTAATGCTGATATTGTGGAAGATATATATGATGATTTAATAAGAAAAAAAGAGCTTGTTAAAATGTCTAAATGTGCCATACTTTCTGCAAGAAATGTTGATGTAGATGAAATTAATAAGAAAGTTGTGGAATTATTAGATATAAATGATGAACGAATTTATACAAGTGTAGACACTGTTGTAAATAATGACAATGGTGACATGAGTGAAACATTGTTATCAGAATATTTAAATAGTTTATCTCCATCGTCTTTTCCTCCTCATGAATTACGTTTAAGACCAAATAGTATTATTATGTTAATTAGAAATTTAAGTGAAGATCAATGAAGGTCTTTGTAATGGCACTAGATTAATGATTATAGAGCTTACAGATCATTTATTAAAATGTATGATTTTAACAGGTGACAAAACAGGAGACATTGTTTTTTTGAATCGTATAACGTTATATTGCGAAAATGTATTTCTTTTTACTTTTTCCAGAAGATAATTTCCAATAAAATTAGCTTTTGCCATGACAATTAATAAATCACAAAGACAGATAGAATTGGATTAGATATTCGCGAAGATGTTTTTAATCATAGACAACTTTATGTTGCTTTTTCGCGAGTTCGTTCTTGGCAAGCATTAAAAGTTATCTTGGTAATCAACGAAATAACAAATTTGTTAAAAATTATGTATATAAAGAAATTTATATTTAATTTTTTGTTTTTTAAATGTGAAAAAAACAATTTTGTTAAAGTAACAATAATAATAATAATAATTTGTGCAGCGAATATATAAAAATTTTTTACAAATATAAATTTTAATATTGGAAAATTTTACATTTTACTTAAAAGTTATAAATTTCTGCTTATAAAAAATAAATATAATACATAATCTGCATCTGCTCAAAATCATTCAATTTTTTTATATGTAATAACTTTTATATAACATATAATTTTTTACAAATTAATAACTCAAGTATATAAATTAATAGATACCTCATGCTATATAGTACATTACAATAAATAAAAATGGATATCTAGACATTTCGATCTATTTCTTCTTAATAAATTAAATTGTAAGAAATGTATTATAATACTTTTACATTTGGTATGATGTAACAAAGATATTGATTACGTTGTATGAAAATTTATAACTTTGTGTGAAACTATGTGTGAAAATTTATAACTTTTATAAGTAAAAGTTTTATATTTTAGAGATTTGAAGATTAAAAATTTCGTTTTTTTTAAATAAAGCTCTTAAAGTGGACGAATAAAGCTCTTAAAGTCTTACTTTTTTATATAAATTGATTTTGTAATATTTAAACAATTATAAGGATAAAATAAGTAAAAATTGAATAGTTTAGTTTATTATCTATAATTTGCACATTTCCTATATGTTTTAAAAATATGTAATTGTAAAATTTTGATTTAAAATTTTTCTAAAATATTTATGTTATCTTGCAACTGTGTTGGCAATTTGTGGATCTTTTTTCTGCAATGTATTTGTAATATTTTATTACAATTTGCAATATTGCAATGAAATATTACAAAAACATTGCTACAATGTAATTACAATAATTTGTATTGTATAGAGGTTCTCTCGTTTTATCAAAGATATAGAAATATTTTTAACTTACAAAACATAAATCTAGCTACATCTATGGTATATCTATTATACTTACTACACGATGTGGTAGAAGATAACGATATAAATTTTGCATTATTGATAAGAACTTGCCATTCCCAATTTAACTGTGATGAAGTGTAAGTACACGATTAAGTGTAAGTACACGATTAAGTGTTAGTACACGATTAAATGTAAGCACACGATTGAGATTGTGAACGATTAAGATTTTGCGATTAAGAAAAAAATTTTCTTTAAGAAATATAATATTCAAGAGAAAACCTGAGAGAAATACATATAAGGTCCGACTCAAATGTCATTTAAACTTAAACAAGATATGGGTATCTCTGAGAATGAATTTTTCAAAAAATTTTGTATCGAGGAAAATGATTTATTTTAATAAGGCACATTGGGTAGTGACCTTAATCTTGATCACGACCATGACCTTCAAGATCATTTGAAAGTCAATTTTTTTATAAATAGAAATCTGCATTTTTGAGTTCAGAAATCGATAAAGCAAAAAATTTTACGTTTCGATTAAAAGATTCGATCAAGATCTAACAACTTTTCCGGATCTCAAATAAGAATGGTTTTTCTTATTGTTAGTGAAATTTGAAAAGATATTGTAATTGATCTCTTATTGATTTCCGAAAAACTATTCTACAAAGAACGAATCGTCAAATCAAATGACCATGAAGGTCATGGTCGAGATCAAGATTAAGGTCACTACCCGATGCACTTTGTTAAAATAAATAACTTTTGTCGATACAAAATTTTCTGAACAGCTTTTATTCTCAGAGGTACCCATATCTTGTTTAAGTTTAAATAACCTTTGAGGTCATATCGGACCTATAACCTGAGTATATATTTGAACGTAAAATTTCTCGCTCTTTCGATTGTCGATTTCAAAAAAGGAGGGTTTCCATTTAAAAAAATAAAGTTGACTTCCAAATAACCTTAAAGGTCATTGTCTAGGTCAAATTTAAGGTTACCATTAGATTCCTTGTTGAAAATTATTTAAATAATGATCTTAAACTTTTTGAAAAAAATTTTACCTGAGGAAATATCCAGCCGTCCCGTTACTTTTGTGATACCCTATATATATATGCATATATACAATTGATACTATATATATATATATTATATATATATATATATATATATACAGGGTGGGCCATTTTAAATGATCCACTCAAATATTTCGGAAAATAATGAAAAATCAAAAAAATGTTTCAGATAAAAGTTGTATGGCTTGAAGGGGGCCATCAGATAGTGGCAATGATTTGACCTTGGAGAGTCATTTGAAGATGACGTAAAGGTAACCTTCAATTTCTTAAATGGAACTCCCTATTTTTTATTACATATTCGTGTAGCTTATCTCGAGAGCTTTCCAAACACTATAATAAAGTATTTCTTCATTGAGTACTTTTCGAGTTATGAGGCTTGAAATCATTTCTTAATTTTGTATAAACCGTAAAATATCTAGTAAAATATTCATTTTTCGATTATCTTGCTTTAATACTTTTATGTACAAAATAATGAGAGGAATCAATTGGTGTAAAGAAAACACATAGTTATTTCTAAGAAAAAATATGTAATTTGCAATTAACAGTTCCATACTTTTTCTTAAAAACAACTGTATGTTTTCTTTACACTAATTGATTCCTCTCATTATTGTGTACATAAAAGTATTAAAGCAAGATAATCGAAAAATGAATATTTTACTAGATATATTACGGTTTATGTTAAATTAAGAAATGATTTCAAGCCTCATAACTCGAAAAGTACTCAATAAAAAAATATTTTATAGTGTTTTGGAAAGCTCTCGAGATAAGCTACAAGAATATGTAATGAGAAAATGTAGATTCCATTTAAGAAATTGAAGGTGACCTTCATGTGACCTTCAAATAACTCTTCAAGGTCAAACCAATGGTACCATCTTATGTCCCCCTAGAAACCATACAATTTTTGTCTGAAACATTTTGTTGTATCTCACCAACATTCCGAGATATTTTCCATTATAGATTAAAATGGTCCACCCTGTATAATAGTTTATATCATCAGTGTCATCATTAAATGATATAAATTTTATATATCATTCATATCCTCGATTATCATCAATATCATAATTATTATTAATAATAATTATTATTAATAATAATATCAATACTTCTAAATAATATAATTTATTTATTAATTACACATACATAAAAAATAAAATAAATTACAATATATAATAATTAATGGATAAAGTTCCGAATAGGTGAACCCTTCGTTTTTTTTTTAGACTATACTATTTTTTTGTATTTTTGTGCGCTGATTACGAATATGATAATGAAATTTGCGACTAGGTCATTTTCAAGGTCAAAACTCCAAAAAATTGCAAAAAATATCAGTTTTTTGACATTATTTCGATAAATATTCATGTATCAAAAAAATGTTTCAAATAAAAGTTATAGTTCTTGTAAAAATATATCATTTATGTTCTATACATTTTTCGCATAAAATTAAAAGTTTTCGAGAAAATCGACGTTAAAGACTAAAATTAGTGGTAAATAGGTAAATGACGGTATATGTTAAGTTGGGAGTGGCGCATAGGTGAACTGAAAAATCGGAGGATTTTTTTGAGACTATACTATTATTTTTTATTTTTGTGCGCTGATTACGAATATGGTAATTTGCGACTAGGTCATTTTCAAGGTCAAAACTCCAAAAAATTGAAAAAAATATCACTTTTTTGACATTATTTCGATAAATATTCATGTATTAAAAAAATATTTCAAATAAAAGTTGTAGTTCTTGTAAAAATATATCATTTATGTCCTATACATTTTTTGCATAAAACTGATAGTTTTCGAAAATAATGAGATAAAAGAAAAGATCCTCTCTCTTTGCACTAAGAAACATGAAAGAAAACATTAATATATTCTTCGTTCTCAGCCAAGCCCGGAGTCAACCACTAAGACGTGACAAAGAACTGACACAATTTTTTTTTGTTTTCATACTTTTTTTTGTATTTTTGTATTTTTAATTTTTTTTATATTTTTTTTCTTGTATAGAATTTATATTTATTAAATCTTCGCCTTACTAAAAATCTGAGTCTAAAATATACTAAAAATAGATACAGAAAAGATTAGCAAGATCCCTACGCAAGGTGTGTGTGCGTATAGAATTTATATTTATGAAATCTTCGCCTTACTAAAAATCTGATAGTCTAAAATATAATACTTAAAAATAGATACAGAAAAGATTAGCAAGACCCCACGCAAGGTGAAAAGCATATTATGTTTAAAAGTTATTTAAATTTTTATAAATAGATAGCTTTATCATAGGCGGGGGGCTTTCGCCCCCCTGCACCTCCCCTCTTCCTGCTCCTACGTTTTGCCTCCGAGGGCTTCGCCCCCGACCCCCTATAATATGCCCCCGACCTATTTTGTTCCCAAGTGTTTTAACCCGAGTTTTTTGTCCAAATTTATTTCATCCCAGAGTTTTTTCCGGAAAGACCCTTCTGTGTACAACTGAACGATGTGCAACGTTTTTAACGTCGATTTATCTCGAAAACTTTAATTTAGGCGAAAAAATGTTATAGAACATAATGAATATTTTCAAGAACTTTACTTTTATTTGAAACATTTATTTTGATACATGAAATAATTTATCGAAATATATCAAAAACTGATATTTTTTTGCAATTTTTTGGAGTTTTGACCTGAATGACCTAGTTCCGCAGAATTTCATTATCATATTCGTAATTCAGCGCCAAAATACAAAAAAATAGTTAGTCTAAAAAAAATCGGAGGTTCCCTATTCGGAACTCCACCCAATTATTTCAAGCTTATAACTCCAAGTAGTTAACCGAAAGGTACTTAATTAATAGTGTTTTGGAAGCTCTCGAGTAAGCTTACAAGAATGTGTAGATAATATGTAGGTTCCATTTAAGAAATTCAAGGTGACACCTCATATGACCTTCAAATAACCTCTTCAAGGTCAAACAATGTACCATTTATGTCCTCGAAACCATACCACTTTTGTCTGAAAACATTTTTCTTCTAAACTCAAACAGTATTGGAAATATTCGCCTGGCTAGATTAAAATGAAAACACCTTGTATATATACAGCGTGTCCCAAAAGTATGGAC